>NW_024729377.1:0-14969 GCF_018991925.1 Homarus americanus | reverse complement strand
AAACAAAGTGTGGAGTAAACAGAGCGCGCGGGTCTAAAACGCTATGTATTTTGTTTTTCTCTTATTTAAAATTTTACATATACTGTAGAGGTATACTGTATACATAAATATTACATAAATTATTTCTGCAATTCTTCACAAACAAAACACATAAATCAATTGAACTTGCGATGTCGAACGTGAACTGTAAACACTGCATAACCCTGCGCCAAGCCACAATGTAAAGTACACTTTAAACGCTACTTATTTTGTTTTTCTCTTTTATTTAAATTTTTACAATTTACATATTCATCTTATGCTACAGCGCCCACAAAACACGAGAAACGTTCGAGTCCCCCAGTAGAGATGTCCGTTCTCTATCCACTCGAGGATGTGTCGGTCGTCCGTTTTCTTTTTGTGTACTCGCTCGGGGACTCGAGTATTTCTGTTTATAACACAGGATGATAAGGGAATTTGAATTTATTTGTTGATTTATTTATTTATAATATGCTGTAATATATTAAATATGCTGCAAGTATTTTCTTTAATTTATATACTTTTTTCTGGAAAAAGGGAGGCTACCATTATACCCGGTAATGTACATTTATGGCGATCGTTAAGGACCAAACTCCGAATCCGTGACGTGACTTCCGTTCATCATTTATGTCCTAAATTTACCAATGTGGGTAGTTTCAAGAATTAACGCAGTCATTTACCGAATATTCTTTGCCCAAAAATAAATTTCAAATGAATTATTTATAGGAGATAAGTATTATGATCAGTAAATATACCGATATGCATTACCGACCACAAGGACGGCTAAAAATAGGCACAGACGGTCACAGTCGAGGTCACTTTCCCTTTGTTGTCACTGTAGGACCTTGTGAGTGGTTTACTGTATACATAAATATTACATAAATTATTTGTGCAATTCTTCACAAACAAAACACATAAATCAATTGAATATGCGATGTCGAACGTGAACCGTAAACACTGTGTGATGTAAAGAGAGCGCCGGTGTAAAACGCTATGTAATTTGATTGTCTCTTTTATTTAAAATTTTACAATTGACTTATAATATATAGGTATACTGTATACATAAATATTACATACATTATTTCTGCAATTGTTCACAAACAAAACACACGACTCAATTGAACACGCGATGTCGAACGTGAACCGAAGCCATAACAATCGTTCGAGTGGAATCGCGTCGGAGCAAACGAGTTCGCGTTTTACAAATATCGTTCCTCAATTCATAAATTGCGTCGTCAAAACACGCGTTATAGCAGAACTCGCCGTATAGTTTTTGGTTCACCGCCAACACGTTTATCCTCGTACCGGATCTCCGTCGTCGCGGAAGTTACGTTCGCCGGACGTTCACAGACGTAAATGGTACGACCTCGAGAGCACGACGTACATTCGGTCGTAGAGTACACCGGTCCGGATCGAGTGGACTTTCCCAATCGTCTTATAGATTTCTCGAGTTCTTGGGAATGGTACGAATATGTACAATTAATATTATGTTATGTATAGGTATATTGTATGTTTTTTGATAATCGTTAAGTATGGGAGGTGGCGACGTGCACACCGTACCGACGGGTGGAGGAGCGTCGAGTTTGATTTTGTATTAGGCGACGGGGTCGCGGGTATTTACGGAGATACGGCAGAGCGCGACGTCGGCGCCCGCGTACGGCACGAGCGGGAGGAGTAATTTGTGCGGGACGTAATTGTGGGGTAGTCGAGTATGCCTGTGTGTTTTAGTTGGCAATAGTGTGTAGATATGTTTGTGTATAGGTATACTGTAGAAAGAATGAACTTAGATGAAGTTTGTTTGGGAATTAGTAGAATTTGTAATAGTAGATAATTGTCGATATATTTTGACAGTAATTTGTCCGTTTCAGTTGCGGAGGAGCGCGCCGATACGAGTCGGAGACGGCTCGTACAGTCGGCGCACGAGAGCGGTCCGGACGAAGACATTCGGGAACCGAGGACGAAGACGCTCGTCGACTGCGGACGAAGACACCGGTCGACGCGCGAGGAAGATGCTCCGGAACACGGGAAGAACGCCACACTCCCGAGTGCGGGAAGACACTCGTCAACGCAGAAGGAGACACGCATCAATGTCGGGCCGGCGCGATTGTTTTAAAGACGATTTAACGTGTAAAATGAATGTACGTGTTGTTTGTAACGATTGTTATAATGTTTGTAGTATTGTTTTTAGAGACCGACTCTGCGAAGACGGAGGAAGTCGATACATGTCGAGAATGAATTTATTGAAGATGTTGCCTGTGATCACTAGGTGTTTGCACTAATTTGGGGAGATGATTACGATCGTAGAACGTCACGGAATGCGGCGCGCACGTCATTTGTGGCGGGACGCATCCGTAAATAACGGCAGCATAAATACGAGAGAACGCGGTGGCGGCGGCGGGGAAGTGCGCCTTTTGAAAGTAAAAGAACGGGGGAGATCGGACCGACATAGATGGTGTTGTTGTGGTAACCGATAAGAATGGAGAAATGATGAGTATTTGGTGGGTTTTTTAGGACAGAGAGAGTAGTTATATATTAGTGAAGATATAAAGTAAAAGGTGATAAGGATGGTGGTGGGGGGGGACAACGAATGATATATTTTGTAGGGTATTAAAGGAATTGACTCGTCAGTGCCGAGTCGGCGTAATTGTGAGAAACGGATGCGACGGGGATTTTAAAGAAGTTGCGGGGAAATTGGCGGAAGCGACGATCGCAATAACCTTTCGACGTGGGACGGACGACGACGAATTTAGTAAATGGCGGTTTAGGAAAGGGTCGTACGTAAAGCGGCGGGTGCGGGCGCGTGCGGATACGGACGACGGTCGATCGGGGTCCGTTTACGGGACGGGAAAGAGGACCGACGGAGAACGGACGGAGACGAGGCGGCGCACAAACGAAAGTATACCCGCGAGATGCGTAAAGAATGATTTGGAAGTAGATTTAACTAAGAGTCGCGTGTTTGAAATGGCGGGAAGGTTCGACAGGTGTATTAGTTTTACGTAATTGTGGCAGTGCGTTTGAGAGCGGGCAGTCGTGGAGTGCGCGTGGGTACCTATTTTGAGACCGCGACATCTACCGGTAAGGAAATATGTAATGCAGCAGTAATATATTTTTGGCATGAATTTATACTCGTTCACCTGTACTCCGTGTTGCTCCACTCGTGTTAAGGTGTTTATTGTGAAGGCGTTTGTATAATAATAAAATTTGTTGGACGAGTAGGGGAAGGAATACGAGCACAATGTTTAATTTGTGAGCCCTCCCTTTTTTGTCTTTTCCCTCTGCCTCCCCGTCCTCCTCCTCCTTTTTTGACGTGTTTGTCGTGCGGCTTCTTTTCCCTCCGTTTCATTGCAACTCCCTTCGTTTTTCTCCCCCCTACCTGCTTCTGTCCGTCCTCTTCTTCTTCCTGTTTCCTTCTTTTACTCCTCCTCTTCGCCATATGTCTTCCTCGTTTCCTTGTTTATTCTTTGGCTTGTTCTCCGTCTGTTCCTTCTCCTCCTGTTTGATTGTGATTCCCTTGTTGTTTCTCACCCTCCCATTGCTCTTGATCCTGTTGTTACTCCCATTTGTTGGTTGTTTTTGTGTTCCTGTATATGTTTGTTGTTACCAATTGAATTTGTGGTTGTATTACTGCTGCTGTGTGTATGTTGGATTGTATTTATTTGTTGTTATATATATGTTGTGAGTGTGAATTAGATATATTGTGTTGATATTTGACTAAATTTTGTTGTTAAGAAGAGGAGGAGTTCTATTTAGATTTGGAAAGTAACTGTCATCGAGGACGAGAATGCACGTACCGTCTGTAGTTTGGATACGCGGTCGCGTCGGGTTTGGGCAGTTATATATCGGGAAATAGTGGAAGAGTGTAAGTTAATGTTGTGGACTTGTGAAATTGTTGATTGTGGAATAGTTATTGGTTTTAATTTGAAGGGTGTCAATTGCGCACCGGGAATATTTTGTCGGGAGTTTGGCGTCGTCGGAATCGACCGGAACGGCCGCAATAAATTGCGGGAGTCGCGGAGTTATTTTTTGTCGTCGTAGATTCGTTCGCGGAGTCGTAAAAAATGTGGCGTCGTCGACGAAAGTCAATCGTCCGCGGATCGGTCGTCTTCGAATATTTGTAGACTTGTATATGTTTGTTTGTAATTGATTGAAGTTATTTGTAGTTTGAAAAATGTTTTGACTTGTTGTTGTTGTTGTTTGATTATAGTATAGTCATTTGTGCAGTTTGAAATTATTTTGGTTTGTGGATTTGGAAAATGTGTTGCATGTATGTGGACTTTGAATAAGTGAGATATTTTGTATATTTTTCATGTTTGTGGACCGAAATGTCGTACCTCTAGTCGGGCAACCTCGGGACCGGACCATGGAAATTGACCCTTTTCCTGGATAGATAGTGACTTGTGCTTATGCTTGGAAGCACTAGCACCACTTTCTCTGCATCACGGCCTCTTTGAAGACATATTGAAGGGTTAAATGTCGTATAGTAGCTCGTGAAATTTCGAGAGTTTTTAATTCTTAACGTATTTTATTGGAACAGAGCCAAAAATAAATAAATAGAAATTTTGACGGCGGAAAGTGGAATTTCGACGGGTTTGAACGGCCCGCCAACGTGCAGACGACTGGCACAATCGCGTAAAGAGCGTGATTTCTCTCGTGTAGAAAAGATTCATTATTGTTTATTAGTGAATGTCTTTTTTATTGAATTACTGTTTGTGTGCAAAATGAGCAATACAATTCATTAATAATACGTAGAATATTAAAACACACGGCATTGTTTTCGTCGATTACAAAATCGGTGACTGACTGGTTCTACATATAAAAGAGAAGAAAATAAGACCTTGGCTGTAGCTGTAGTAAAATGACTATGGTTGTTTTAAGTAATGTTAATAAATGGAACAATAGAAGTAGCTAACGATAACGGTAAAGAAAAAAAGAGATCGCGCGCGTAAGTGGGCATGCGAAAAGATATCGTCATTACTTTACGTAAGAATACGAAAGCAACACTTATTTATTGTTCATATATATTTTAATTGATGTTTGTGAATTTGTTTTTATTGAATTAATGTTTGTGTGTGCAAAATTAACACTAGAATTTATTATTAATACGTGGAATATCAGAGGAGACGAGACGAGACGGCTGCCGGCATCGTTTACGTTAAAGCTCACAAAACCAGTGACCGATTGGTTGTACATATAAAACTGAAGAAAATAAGACCCTGATTTTAGCTGCAGTAAAATTAATGTAAAAAAATTAATATGCTCGTTTGAAGTACGTGTAATGTTATTTAATGTTAAAAAATGGAACAATATAAGTAGTTAACCATAAAAAAAGTGAGTGCGCACATGTGAAAAGATATCGTCATTACTGTACATAAGAATATGAAAGCAACACTTATTTATTGCTGAAGGGTTAAATGTTGTACTCTATAGACAAAGAGAGAGAGAGAGCAGCTGAAGTGCTGGATGTAAACAAACCTTAATTTCCTGGGTTTTTTTTTTTTTTAGGGGATTAGCCCACCTGGGCATAAGTCACTGACCCACAATTTAATACTCCTGCTATAATAATGATAATTTGCAAGAAAAAAAAAAAAACTGCCTATGTACCTGTTGGAGAAAGTAAAATTGTTTTGGACCACGGGAGTTTGCGGAGCACAGAATGCCGGACTAGAGAGTTACAACCTGTAGTTGTTTGTGGACTTGAAATTGTTAACCTTTGTGGACTTTGAATAATTGATAATGTTTGTCGACTTTGAATTTGTTTTGCCTTTTGTGGACCGGGAAATTTATGCGTCGGGTCCGAGGACCGGCAATAATTATCGACGCACGCGAACTCGGAATAACGTATTACGCCGGTGGAATCGGACTAATTTTTTATCCCGTGTGGACTTTGAATAATTGATGATGTTTGTGGTGTTTGAATAATTGTGTATTTTGTGTGGAATTGGAATAATTGTTATCCTTTGAAAATGTCTCATTGTTTGTGTATTTTGAATAATTGTCAATTTGTGTGGACTTTGAATATTTTGTGGACTTTGAATAATTTATTGTTTGTGTACTTGGAATAATGATCAATTTCTGTGGACTTTGAATATTTTGTGGACTTTGAATAATTTATTGTTTGTGTACTTGGAATAATGTTCAATTTATGTGGACTGAATAATTAATGATGTTTGTGGATATTTGAATATTTTGTTATGTTGTGTGGACTTTGAATATTTTGTGGAGTTTGAATAATTTATTGTTTGTGTACTTGGAATAATGTTCAATTTATGTGGACTTTGAATAATGTATAATGATTGTGGACTTTGAATATGTTTTATCCTTTGTGGACTTTGAATAATTAATATGTATGTGGACTTGTTATTATTTTATCGTTTGTGGACTTTGAATAATTTTCAATGTAGACTGAGTATTTTTGTCATGTTGTGTGGACTTAGAATAATTTGTATCCTCTGTGGACTTGTAATAATTTGTAATGTATGTGGACTTGGAATAATTTATGATGTTTGTGGAGTTAGTATTATTTTAGCCTTTGTGTATGTGTAGTTGGTATGTTTGTGGACTTGTTATTATTTTATCGTTTGTGGACTTTGAATATTTTGTGGATATAGAAAATGTTTTATCGTCTGTGGCTCCGTATTAATGTATTACGTCCGTGGACCGGGACTAATTTTGTATCGTGTGTGGACTTGTAAAAATTTTCATTGTTTGTGGACTTAGATAAATGTTCATATGTTGTGGAGTTAGTATTATTTTAACTTGTGTGGACTTGTAATAATTTTCAATGTTTGTGGACTTAGAATAACTTTTAATGTATGTGGACTTTGAATAATTGTCATCGATTGTGGACTTATTATATTGTTGATGTTTGTGGACTTTGTATTATTTTATTGTTTGTTTTTGTATTTGGAAATATTGTCATTGTTTGTGGATTTAGAAAAATTTTCATATGTTGTGGAGTTAGTATTATTTTATCCTGTGGACTTGTAATAATTTTCAATGTGTGTGGACTTGGTATATTTTTCATATTTTGTGCTTTGAAATATTGTCTTTGTTTGTGGACTTAGTTTTTTTTCCTCTTGTGGAATTGGACTAATTTATGTTTGTGGACTTGGAAAATTTTTTTATCCTTTATGGACTTAGAAAATTTTCATGTTGTGTGGACTTAGAAAATTTTCATGGTGTGTGGACTTAGTATTTTTTTGTTGTTGTGTGGACTTGGTTTTTTTTCCTGTGTTGTGGACTTAGAAAATTTTTCGTTGTTTGTGGACATAGAATAATGTTCATGTTGTGGACTTAGAAAAATTTTCATCCTTTGTGGACTTAGAAAATTTTTCATGGTGTGTGGACTTAGTATTTTTTGTGGTGTTGACTAAGTATGTTTTTGGTTGTGTGGACTTAGTAAATTTTTCGTTCTTTGTGGACATAGAAAAATTTTCATGTTGTGGACTTAGAAAAATTTCATGGTGTGTGGACTTAGTTGTTTTTGCTGTGTTGTGGACTTAGAATATTTTCATGTGTGTACTTGGGTTTTTTTCATGTCATGTGGACTTAACAAATTTTTCGTTCTTTGTGGACATAGAAAAATTTTCATGTTGTGGACTTAGAAAAATTTCATGGTGTGTGGACTTAGTTGTTTTTGCTGTGTTGTGGACTTAGAATATTTTCATGTGTGTACTTGGGTTTTTTTCATGTCATGTGGACTTAACAAATTTTTCGTTCTTTGTGGACTTAGAAATTTTTCATGTTGTGTGGACTTGGTATTTTTTTTTTTGTGGACTTAGTATTTTTTCATGTGTTGTGGACTTAGTATTTTTTTGTTGTTGTGTGGACTTAGTTTTTTTTCCTGTGTTGTGGACTTAGAAAATTTTCCATCCTTTATGGACTTATAATAATTTCATGTGTGGAATTAGTATTTTTTGTTGTTGTGTGGACTTAGAAAATTTTTCGTTGTTTGTGGACATAGAATAATTTTCATGTTGTGGACTTAGTTTTTTTTCATGTCATGTGGACTTAGAAAATTTTTCATCCTTTGTGGACTTAGAAAATTTTTCATGGTGTGTGGACTTAGTATTTTTTGTGGTGTTGACTAAGTATGTTTTTGGTTGTGTGGACTTAGTAAATTTTTCGTTTTTTGTGGACATAGAAAAATTTTCATGTTGTGGACTTAGTTTTTTTTCATGTGTTGTGGACTTAGTATTTTTTTGTTGTGTGGACTTAGTAATTTTTTGTTGTGTGGACTTAGTATTTTTTTCATGTGTTGTGGACTTAGTATTTTTTTGTTGTGTGGACTTAGTAATTTTTTGTTGTGTGGACTTAGTATTTTTTTGTTGTGTGGACTTAGTATTTTTTTCATGTGTTGTGGACTTAGTATTTTTTTGTTGTGTGGACTTAGTATTTTTTTGTTGTGTTGTGGACTTAGAAATTTTTTCATTATTTGTGGACTGTATATTTTTCATGTATGTGGACATAGAAATATTTTGAGCATAATAAAAGAAAGTATATAATCAATGTCTTTATTTTTCCTAAGTTAACATACAGCCATATTGGATTTGGAGAAGCAAAGCATGATGTTGTAGAAAACGGGATGTCATAGAAAACGGTAGTTTTGGAGCCAGAGAAATTTCCCATTTTCTTTGATGGTTTCCCATTTTCTCCAAGTGAACAGAAAACGGGATTTTTTTCAAATTCACTATCTTATTATTAAGATAGGCTCCAGCCATCCCTTCTTTTTTTTAATAAGTTTTTTTAGAGTGTTTATTGAGCAACAAAGGTGATTTTTCAACTGAAAGAAAGTAGTTATTCCAAATTAGTTTTAAGTTAGTATTTTATGTTTTGTTTGCAAACTGACTTTAACCATATTGTCAATACTGACAATTATGTCAGTACCAACAATAGGTTTAGTCATAAAGCTCTCTCGACACAGATATCGTGTCTATGGACTAGTCGTGTGATAGATCGACAATGTCCGAGCTTTTGTTTGCAAACAAACATCAAAACACCAACTCACAACCAATGAGGAATAACTACTCTCTCAGTTGAAAAATCACCTTTGTTGCTCAATAAACACTCTAAACAACACCACATGTGTTCCCGTGTACCTGTCAGAAAAGGGAGAAACAAAAACAGCATTACAAGTCAAATTATTCAACACATTAACTAATCTCAATGCATTTCAACATCTTTTTTACTTTACATATAATCATATTACATCAATGATGCGTTTCAACATCTTTACTTTACTTTACATATAATCATATTACATCAATGATGCATTTCAACATCTTTACTTTACTTTACATATAATCATATTATCTCAATGATGCGTTTCAACATCTTTACTTTACTTTACATATAATCATATTACATCAACTAAACTCAATGATGCATTTCAACATCTTTACTTTACTTTACATATAATCATATTACATTAACTAATCTCAATTCTTCACACATTACCTTCATCTTCTCATGTCGCTCCACTTCTTCTGGTGCCTAATCACTTGTCGTCGTCATCTTCTACCTTATGTGTCACTCAAAATGCACATCAGGCAATAAAGAAAACACAAAATTCAACTCAAATACATATATTCTATACACTTAGCAATATAATACAGTACAGTACATCATCTTCATAGGGACAACACCTATGCATTCACAGAACATCATCTTCTCGGCTCCATACACCCAGGACAACGGCTAGAAGTTCACGCGACAGCTATACATTCACTGGACACCAGCTTCTCGGCTCCATACACCCCGGTCAATGGGACGACGGCTATACGTTCACAGGACATCATCTTCTCCCCTCACTGGTACCACGGCTATTAGGTTCACAGGACATCTTCTCGGCTCCAGTCACGACACCTATACCTTCACAGGACATCATCCTCTCGGCTCCATACACCCCGGTCACTGGAACACAGGACATCTTCTCTGCTCCAGTCACAGGGACAACAGCTATACATTCACTGTACACCATCTTCTCGGCTCCATACACCCCGGTCACTAGAACCACGGCTATTAGGTTCACATGACATCTTCTCGGCTCCAGTCACAGGGACGACGGCTAGAAGTTCACGGGACATCTTCTCGGCTCCAGTCACAGAGACGACAGCTATACATTCACTGGACACCATATTCTCGCCTCCATACACCCCGGTCACAAGGACAACGGCTAGAAGTTCATGGGACATCTTCTCAGCTCCAGTCACAGACACCTATACATTCACTGGACACCATCTTCTCGGCTCCATACACCCCAGTCAATGGGACGACGGCTATACGTTCACAGCACGCCTTCTTCTCGGCTCCAGTCACAGGGACGACGGTTATACTTTAACAGGACATCATCTTCTCGGCTCCTTACAGCGACTTGACTTCGCCCCGTCGCTTCAATCTGAAACCGACAAAACACAACAATGGAGGTCAACTCGTAATGGCCTTTTCTATCAAATGCATTATACCTACGAGGCAGTGCACCCGTCGGCTTCGTCACTCGGGAAACTCTTCATGGTGCTCTTCTTATACTACCTACAATATACACTTCACGGCCACACTTCTAGGCAAACTATCATTTCCCATTGCTCAAATAATTCACCCACAAAAACACTATCTCTTGGTATGGAGCAACCTCCGCGGTTATTCCCGGCTCCGTCGTCGACGTGCCTCTTCCTTTCTTCGTAACCGCCGAGGTAAATGCACAATACTTGGTCATCTCCTTCCTTACTCTTACCACGAGGAACATACCCTACACCACTCGCTCCACTGAAAAAAAAACATCCATAATAAACACCATTCCAAAAAGTGTTCATGCATCCACTCTCCTTCACGATCAACAACACTCTCTTAGACATATCTACCAAAACCAAATTGCTTCCTTTTAAACCGCTACAAATACCAACATACACATACTCTACTACAAACCATTCACCAAGGCTAGTACCAATCATTACACAGCCTCCAGTGTGTAACAACAATACTAGCCTGCTACCAACTAACTTCTATACAATTACAATACATACCCACAACAAATTCACCTTTCATCTTAACCAAATTCAAACAAACGCTTCCTCTTTAACACAAACAATCGGCTCCTTACCCTTTCGCTCCCATCTCCGTCGCCGAATAACCACTGGCTCTTCCACCATCACTGCCGCTTACCACTCCAATCCGGCCTAAAAAAACAAACACATCAACACATTAGTTCCCCCACAACAATTCATAAACCTTTCACGCCCTAAACCGCTCCAACGCCACTCACCAATTATATATATATGCCTCTACACTAGTCCCAACATTTCTATTACCTGCTACATCCATTCTCCACATATACTAATCCAAAACTAACCTACAATTTACATCACTATACACGTCTTCCAACAATTACATTATACTCAATTTCTTACAACTAAATTCACTATGACCCTAAACTATCACAAACAATTCACGATGCACCACACCACACTACTTATCTTAAACAACTGCCGCCACTGCTGCTACCGCCGCCGCCCCTGCTGCTGCTGCTTCTTCTCCTCAACACAGTCCATTGCACAGCCCCATACATGTAGTAGTCCACCCTTTCTCCAACCTGGTTACGGCACTACCCACCACCACTCCATCCTCAAACCTGAAAAACAGAAACCTTTCACACAACCTCCATAATGCACCATGCTTATTTCTCCCAACTTTAAACATCAATGGGTACTGCTACCCGAAAAAACTCCTATATCACTTGCCTCTTATAACAAACTTTACCTACAACTTTCAAATACAATAACAACTCACCTTCAAATAATACATTGCACAATTTCACATCACCGTATCCAGTGTCGACGCGCTCCTCCACCACCAACATGAAAACAAAAAACAATACGTCAATGTTACAAATGCTCTACTCTTCAAATTATAACAAAGTATACGTACAACTTCAATAACAATACTTACACCTTTACTGCCTCTCATTTCCAACATTCAGTCGAGCGTTAATGTCCCTCTGGATTATCACACACCAATCACGTCTTCTGGACTTCAACAACTACCACCGCTGCTGCTGCTTCTTCTCCTCAACACAGTCCATTGCACAGCCCCATACATATAGTAGTCCACCCTTTCTCCAACCTGGTTACGGCACTACCCACCACCACTCCATCCTCAAACCTGAAAAACATAAACCTTTCACACAACCTCCATAATGCACCATGCTTATTTCTCCCAACTTTAAACATCACTGGGTACTGCTACCCGAAAAAACTCCTATATCACTTGCCTCTTATAACAAACTTTACCTACAACTTTCAAATACAATAACAACTCACCTTCAAATAATACATTGCACAATTTCACATCACCGTATCCAGTGTCGACGCGCTCCTCTCCACAATTCGCCCATATTCCTCCACCACCAACATGAAAACAAAACGTCAATGTTACAAATGCTCTACTCTTCAAATTATAACAAAGTATACGTACAACTTCAATAAACAATACTTACACATTTACTGCCTCTCATTTCCAAAATTCAGTCGAGCATTAATGTCCCTCTGGATTATCACACACCAATCACGTCTTCTGGACTGCAACAACTCCTGTACAAAACAATTACCACATCAATAACCACGACCAAAGTCCCTCTTCATTTTCATATCAAACACACCCCACCTTCAACCACTTAACAGTATACATTACCTTTTAGCACATGCTGCACAGGGCGACTGGTTACAACACTTGGCTCCTTTCCAACATCGACTTCTCCCCCACCTCTGGATGGCGACCATACGTCCTCTTGGTTAGTCGATACAGTCAACACAACACTATATTCTACTCTAACATTTTTCGATTTCTCATTATCACACTTTTTGAGAATGGGAGGGGCCGAGGGGCATCCCCCCTTATTCCCATGCAAGGTGAAGGGCACAAGCGCCTACACCGCCCAACTAGGCAGCATGCCAACTTTGTGCTTGCCTAAAGGATCATAGCATTTTATGTCAAGAGCATACAACCCTCCAGTCTTTAACATTTTGTCGGCTAGCTCCGACGACTTTCCCCAGATACGAATTCGCAACTTTCGATTTACAACTGGTACCTACTTTACTGCTAGGTCAACAGGGACACAGGGGGTCTAGGAAGTGTGTCCAACCCACTTTCCACCGGCCCGGGAATCGAACCCGAGACGTCCCGCTTGCGAGGCGAGAGCGGTACCGCTCTACCGCCGGCACCCCCACTTCGGCTGTGACCCCTTGTGAGGCGGGCGTCAGTCAGCTATGGGTACGGTTCCTCGACTAAGTAGTGCCCTTTCACAGGTTTATACACCTCACTTATGTCTCCCCGTGCCCATCTCTAGGCACTTTTGGGTGCACTAGAGAACCGAGGACCACCACCAGACCCCAACCTGAAAAAAAAAGGTCATTCGTTATCCATTTATCAAATCTTTCTCACTACTATATAATAAACTCAACTTATCAAAACTCATTTACATTTTCTTTAATCTACAGCCGAGGCACAAAATTCAACATTTTAAACTTAACATGACCAAACTCAAGCCACAATCATTTATTTTAATGTCAACTTTTAACATTTCTATTGCTCTACGGCACAAGACCAAAAATCAATTGAAAATTTAACAACTCTTTTACAAACTTCAACGTCACTTACCCTCACTATTCCCCTAGTCTACCTCAAAAAAATACCGGCTCCTTCCACCTCCAACAACAACAACCTGAAAAAAGCATTTATTACCTAACCAATAAAACTTACACTAATTCTCAATACAAATATATTAGCCATGAACCACTTCTCAATTTTCATATTACAGCTACAACTTCTCTTTAGTCAAACACAACTACACCTTCCATTTTAAATACCATATTGACGAATTCCTCACCGCAAGTGTAGACGCGCTAGCCATCACCTACAAACTTAGACCACGTTCTCTTCTCTATTCCACAGTATAAGCCTTCCGTACACCTGCAATAAAAGGCATCAACCTTCAAAATTTACAACAAACTAGTCAAAATTAATTAAACAAAAGCACATACACAATAACAATTAAGAACACTCTAGTCTGCGTATAAAACTAACAGACGACAACAAAATACGACCATAAACACACACAACCGAGAGTGTAGTACCATTATATAGCCTCCAGTATATAACAGCACAAACACAACACCCATTCAACAATTTCATTCACCTAAACTCCAAATTCGGGGTCTACCTCTGTGCCGGTCACGTCTCTGCAAAAATCAACCTTTCCCACGCTAGTTGGCTCCAACTTAACGCTCATGCGGCAGCCCACTGCGACTTCCTTGCGGTTGCTATTTTCTGAAAATAAACTACTACAAAATCTTAAAAAAACACCCACTACAAAACTCTCATTAATACAATTTTCTTCACTATTTAACCAAATATACCAACATATCTTAACTTCCCATGACTTTAAATAACAAGGATTATTTTATTACAAAAAAATTCTACCTTTCCCTTAATCATTTTCCTAAAAGTCATACAACCCAAAACACATCCACCAATCACAATCACCTTTACATACAGCCTAAGTATTCACAAGTAAAATTGCGAGCACGAGACCCAGGGTCAGTTAGATGCATCTTTAGCTGACTACATTCAAAACGTTCGACTTTACTTTTATCCTCTTCGCCACTGATCGGCTTGTTAGCCGCTTGGTCACGTCTCTTTTCCTTTATATTCTTCACCAAAAGGTCAGCTCGCTAGCTGCCCGGGCAATCGGTCACGCACTGTTGTCAAATACTGGGCATGCACCGGCTCCTCAATGTACCTGAACCCGCTCCAGTGTTGGTCAAGTCTTCTCTTCAAAGAGCTCACACTCGATGCCGTCACAACACTCTGGTAGATTGTTCCAACAATTTACAACCCTCACTCCGAAAAAGTTGGCCCTCACGATTTTCCGGCTTCTTCAATCTTGAGCTGTGACCCCTTGT
>NW_024729376.1:0-38280 GCF_018991925.1 Homarus americanus | reverse complement strand
GTTTACATGCGGAGTGTTCCGGTATGGGTACAGCGTTACTAACTAGCCAGATGTGTCTGTATCCTAACCTAATTCTGGCCACGACTACATCACACAGGCAAGTTGTTTGGACACTCTTCCTAGCCCCCTTGGTCCCTGTTCACCTACCTACTGTAGCAGTAAGTAGGTACCTGTTGTAAATCGAAACGTTGCCAATTTGTATTCAGGGAAAGTTGTTGGAGCTTCTAAACTTGAACTGACACAATCCGAGGAGTGGTGACCCGAGGATCACAGACACTATCTCTCCCTTCCTAACCTCCTGCTCCTTCCTCTGTCCTCCAAAAATTGAACCATGCTATCGCAAAGGTAATAATACAGGTAGAGACAACAACATATTTTCCTATTGTCTTATTATATATTAATAACAGAAACGCTGCCGCCATCCTGGAGGCTTTACATTGTCTCACTGTTCATTCCCTCCACAATTCTTCCTCTTACTTCTTCTTCTTCTTCCACCAATACTTTATTAACGGTGTATGTAAGTTTCACCATGTTTTGCACTCCAGCGGTAGAGCAAAGTATATTTTGTTAGCAATAAACCAAAAGCATATTTTATGGCCTAATCATCACTACATAGAACACCACCCATAAAGCATGATACTAGTAGACCACAAACTGCTATAAACACCCAAAGCATATTTTATTGCCTAATCATCCATCACTACATAGAACACCACTCATAAAGCATGATACTATTAGACCACAAACTGCTATAAACCCCGAAAATATACTATACTAGTGACTCTAATTGTGTTACCCAATATTATACGAAATAATACTATAAAACATAATAATAAACACACTAATAGTGTATATTAGTTGAATGCACAATCTGACGAGAAGTCAAAAAAAACAACAACAACATAACAATAACCTATAAAGAGTGTAGAGTATTTTTGTGCAAACTATTATACTAGTAGATGGTCTAAGAGAACTGTATGTGAAGGAAAAGGTGTGCTCTCCACTCAAACTTTCTTTTTATGAAATCTCCTACTCCCCAGCTGAGCGGTACGCCCAATGGGAAACAAAACGTGGCACATAACACGCCGCCCGCCAGCTCTGGCTCGGTGAATAGGAATCAGTAATCGGGCGGAGTATAAACAACACCGCCGCCAATGTGCTCCTCCCATCTCTTAGGAAATCTTGCGGGCAACTTAGTATTATATTAGCATGTAATAATAATAACAATAATAATAATAATAATAATACTACTACTACTAATAATAATAATATTATTAATAATAATAATATTAATAATAATAACATGCAATTTCATTTTATAACACATACTAACAAAATAGTGTATAGCCTACTATACTTAACTATAATAGGTTAGGTTGCGTAGGAGGATCTAAAAAGTACAGTAGTATACACACACACACACACACACACACACACACACACTTCGCTACTATATGCCAGACGCTCCCCCGGCTTGACACAACCACTCTCCCTGCTTACCTACCAGCCCCCCCCTTCCCACTGACTTAGTAGAAGTATTTGAAATAGCAAAACGCCTGGACAAACTAAAATTAAAACGCTCTACCACCCCCATTGACTTACCAATGAAACGCTTCAAGGACTTCTCCCCGGAGCTTGCTAAACCCCTATGCTCCATCATCAATGCTTCTCTCAGTCAAGCCAGATGCCCAGCTGACTGGAAGACCTCTTATGTATCACCAGTGCCCAAGTCAACCAACCCACAATCCTTAAATCAGCTACGACCTATTGCAATCACCCCAATACCCAGCCTAAGCTGTGAAAGTTTTGTGTTCGACTGGCTGGGCTTTTGCTGATATTGCAGGAGTCGTAGTAGACCCTCAGCAATTTGGCAACCTGAAAACTTCCTCCACCACTGACTGACTGTCTTGTCAGCTTTCTCGATTACATATACCGCCATCTCGAGAAACGAAAAACGTCTGTAGCTGTCGCCTTCATTGATTTCACTAAAGCGTTCGACCTAGTCGACCACAATATAATCATCAACAAAGCTATTGACCTCGGGCTTCGGAGAAGTCTTATTATACCATGGCTTACAGCCTTCCTCAGTGACCGACGCCAAGCTGTACGCTTCCGAGGGGCTGGCTGTCTCCACCTTTCAGTCACTCACCTGTGGCGTCCCCCAAGGCACCAAGATGGGACCACTCTGCTTCCTTATGCTCATCAATGATGCCCTAAGAGAAACCCCTGCTCGCTGGAAATATGTCGACGACTCCACCATTGGGATCAGCGTCAACAATTCTGCTCCAAACTGTACCGCCCTTCAGGATTTATTGAACAGTTTCCAAAACTGGGCCACCAACAACCATGGTTATGCACATCAACCTCTCCTCCGACATTGTCCCACCTCCTTCCATTACTCTAGGTCTGAACACACTCCAGGTTTTAGATTCCACGAAGCTCCTCGGCGTCAACATAGACAACAAACTAAATTAGAAACCACACGTCAGTGAAGTTATCAAATCCTCCAGTTTCCGTCTCCACCTCCTACGCCGACTCAAGTCCCTCGGTGTTCCTGCACACGAGCTCCTCAGTGTTTACACAACATTCACACTTCCCAAGCTCACCTGGTCTTCCTCCCTAAATGCCACACAACGTAAACACCTAGAAAAAGTGCAAAAGAGGCCATGCAAGATTATTCTCTCCCCTTCCTACTCCACATATCAAGAAGCGCTCAACACACTGACCGACCCTTTAGACTCTCACTGACCATCACCACGACCTCATCTGCCAATTTGGTAAGAAGCTTCTACACCGGCTCCTACTACCATCTGAGATCCCTAGTCCGAGAATTGCTCTTCGACACCACAACCGCATCCAGCCCATACGTGCACGAACTGATCGCTATAAGAACAGCCCAGTCCCAACCATTGTAAAAATTATCGATAACTTGTAATAAATCAGTGTACTCACTCCCAGTAAACACTACTCCTTGCACTGTCACTATGTTGAAATGAACTGTAGTTTGAGCTTTTCCCCAGCTAGTTATTATATGTATTATTTGTGTCACTCATGTTACTTGTATATTATTTGTAATTCGTAACCCATTCCCCAAATATGTAACTGTATATTTTCAGCCTTCTGGCTGCCAAGCTCTTTCAATAAACCGTTAATTATTATTATTATTATTATTATTATTTATATGTTGGTCCATACCAACTCACTCCCCTGAACCCTCCTCCCCACCGGACTATCAACAAGTTCTTGCCATAAGGTACTATCTCATTTGGCAAAGGAATGGAACCAGTGATGAATAGTGGTGAACAGTGCTTAACTCAGTGAAAAACAACTCGGCAGTTGAGTCTTACCCAAGCTAGCTAACCAGCTTCACACAGTGAGGTCCCAGGTACCCGGTTATACTTCCCCTGAGACTCCACGATAGAGAGGCCTGGGACCACACCTCACCCACTTGAATGAGTGAGTCATGTCGACCACGTGGTGTCCCCAAGATGCTACGACACCACGTAGTGAATGTTTGGCTACAGCATCATCATGTGAAGTTCCTCATAACACCATCTGTGAGGTAACTGCTACATCATCAGGCCCCTCATAACGCCATCTGTGAGGGAGTTACTACACCACGTGTCTGGTGTTCAACACCTCACCTTACATGATCTACGCGTGCAAACATTAATCTGTATGTTCACTGTGTGCTCCTTCACCTATCTCTAATGAGGGCTTTTGTTAAACCACCAATGTATGTACTAAGTCATTTGTGTCCAATGTATACTTTCGGAAAGCCCTTGTTTGGGGAAGGTAGGAGAGAGTAGTCGTCATTATTGTCCAAGCCACATTATTTATTTCTATATATAAGTAATGTAGGCTGGTTTTTAAATACCTCAATCCCCTAACGGTGCCGTTTGTATATTAAGAAATACCGAAGCCATACAGTACAACACCAGCGAATATGAAGTATCACTGTAACCGGCAACTGTTACTCACTCATACCTACATACATATATAGAGTCTTTACAGAATGATAGCAGACACGAGGAAGACGAACAACAAGAGGAGGAGAGTTAGAAGAAAATAAACTTCAAGCTAAGAAGAAGAATACCAAGACATTTCCTCCAAACAACAAAACAACACACACAATCAAGCCGACCAAACACTGAGAAACCATGGCGGAACCCAACATGCACCGGACGCTTGACCTGACTCTATCCTGCCGCATCCAGGCGAGTTGCTGCTTAAAGTCCCTCACGCAAGCGCTGTTTAGCCACTGCACCTATTCTCTCCTCCTAAAATTCACTTCAATCCCCCCTGCCACTAGCATGTTATGTATGTATGTATGTATGTATGCATGAATGATAACTGCAACTTTGCGTATTAAAACTCATTACTCTTACCGAAGTAATATAGTGCGTGGTTATGTTATGTCATGTTAGGATAGATTATAAACTACATTGGGTTACATTTCGTGAGGTTCGGTGACGCTACAGGAAGTTAGGTGAGGTACCTGGAGGTTAGGTGAATGTTGACTGACTGACTGACTGACTGCCTGCCAATTACTAGGAAGTGGTTCCAACACGTTCACGCACAACCTATACTCATACCACAAGTCCAGAATTAGAGAGGATCATGTTATTGGATATATTTTCAACGATTTACTCAGTGTCTAACCAACTCTTTAGCGATTTAAATGTGGACCTAAAAGTAGGTCCGTATATTTGTTTGTCGTGGTGGTGGTGGTGTGCGCCCGTCCATCAGGTTGATTAACCACCAAAACCATAAAGGGTGCGGCCTTGCCGTTTCAGGGCATACACCACATCCATGGCGGTGACGGTCTTCCTTTTTGCGTGCTCGGTGTAGGTGACGGCGTCACGGATGACGTTCTCCAGAAACACCTTGAGGACGCCGCGGGTCTCCTCGTAGATGAGGCCGGATATACGTTTAACACCTCCACGCCGAGCTAGACGACGAATGGCGGGCTTGGTGATACCCTGGATGTTGTCACGAAGCACCTTACGATGACGCTTGGCGCCACCCTTTCCAAGTCCCTTGCCGCCTTTGCCTCGTCCAGTCATGTTGTTGTGGTTGCTACTACAGGTGGTCCTGGTGTGGCTTCGCCCACGGTTTGGTGGGAGTAGGTGGCGTGCTGTGGACGCAGCGGTAGTATCGTTCATCCAAGGCCGTCCCTCCCTCTTGGAGGTGGGGCGTAGCTTGCGGATGACGCATGCGGCACTCGTGGCCAATGAGGTGGCCACTGAGGTGGAGAATGTCTGTATATAAGCCCGCCCGCCTGCCAGGCCGCCCACTTATCACATCGCTCCTGAACCAAGAAGACCTCTCAACAAGACCTCCTGCTGGACCCGGAACCTTGAAGACCGCCCTCTCCCTCGTGCCATTGCTGGCCATCTTCCCGGACCGGACCACCCACGACTGTCATCGCCCACAACAACTCACGAGCGTTCTTGGTTTATCGAGCATTAGCTTGCCCTCCCCACTGGTGGTGTGAGTGACCCACACTCCAGCTGGAGAGCAGTTATAGCGCGATATTCCCGGCGTGGTTTGAGCTCTTTTCCTTCTACTACCATTTTTCCTTTTTCGCTCTGGCCTAGGGACCTGCACCCTCAAAAGTGTATTCGTCCTGCGGTCCCCCCTGTAACTGTTCACCTCCCTCCCAGGAGATTGTGAACACGAAAGGGGGTCGGAGCAAACCCTCCCCAGCCGAGTCTTTCCAGGAAAACCGTGATCGTGCGGGTCCACCTGGAAAGAGGGTCGCAATCCTTATCCTTCCCAAATAGGCACACTTAGCTCACGTCTATAAGTGAGCAGTCACATACACTAGGAAGTAGGCTTCCCCAATCGGGGCTCCGTGAGAGAAGCTCAGGAACCACTCTACGACCACCAGCTAGTGGGGAGTGCTGTAATTCCTTTGCTGTTTACTCAACCGGAATAGGTAGGATCTAAAACAACAACAACAACAACAACAACAACAACAACAACCCGGTTATGGAGCGCGTACGCCCTCCTAACCGCGATCCCCGCCTGAACCGCCAACCTGACGACCCGAACCACGACAGGCTTCGCACAGAGAAAGCAGACCAGTTACGCGCCTTCAACGAAGCCCTGAAAAGCAGGAACTCTGCCACCACCTCCAACAACTCCACCACCACCACCACCTCCACCACCACCACCACTGCTACCGCTACTGAGGACAACTGGACGAAGGTAGAAAATAAGAAACGCCGACGTGCCCTTTCGGGAAACGATTGCCGTCAAGCAGCCCCCAAGGCACCCATCACCACCACCAGCTCACCTCCAACGACACTGCCAAAATTCCGGATCACGAAAACGGACGCAAAAACAACATATGCCGCCGTCACAGAGATGGAAAAGCAAACCCCACTGGCCAAGTTCTCAGTGCGGCCCAACCTAAAGGGGGAGATGATCGTTCACCCCAAAGACAAGAACTCCGCCACCACCCTCGACACTTACCTACAAAACACCACCACCATTACTTCAACCAAGCTAGACCCCGCCCAGAAACTGATGAAGTCGGTAGTCCTCCGGTACCCAAAGGAACTACCTCTCGAACCCCTGGAGAACCACCCGAAGATCCTAAAAGCCGAGAGATGCTCTCCCCTGTCCGACAAGACGGCCACCACGAAACAAGTCCTCATAACGCACTACGGCTCACCCCCAGCACCATAGACCTCAAAACCTGGGGGATCTACGAAGTGAGGCCCTTCGTCCCAGAGCCCCTGCGATGCTTCAGATGCCAGAAATACGGGCACCATCAGACAAGGTGCACGTACAGGGAAATCTGCGCAGTCTGCGCACAGAAGCACGGCACACAGTCCTGCCTCACCAAACTGAAAAAGGGGGAAAAAATTGCCCCCAAGTGTGCCAACTGCGGGGGCAAACACCACGCCTGGAATCCTGGATGCTCCGAGAGAACAAAGAGGGTCCAGGCAAACCGACCAGCAGCAAGACCGGCCCCCACCGCCTACACACCAGCCCCACCAAGTACCTTCGTGTGGGGAACCCAAAGGCCCAAACAACAAAGACAACCTCCTCAGCCAGTCAACACCCAAAGTGCAGCCCAGTTTCCTGGCCTCACTACAGCCACACCCCAGCCACCCAAGCAGCAGAGAACGACAACCACGAGAAAGACAAAAGAAGCACACACCAAGGCACCAGAAGGAATGATACACATATCAGACCTAGCCAATGTACTGACGACCTTCGCGGAGGGCCTAGCCGGACTACTGGGCCACAAGATCCAACCCACACAGCTCCAAATACTCATGGGGAGCGTCCTCGGGCAAGTCGCCACAGCTCCAGCCACCTCAGTGGAGGAAGCCACGCCGGACCGCACACGAGTAACAGCCGAGGTACACTCTACACCGAAGAAGGCCACCAGAGAACCCAAGACACCGACAGCTCCCAAGATACCGACAGCTCCCAGAAAGAAACTGGACGTTTCAACTCCCCTGAACCGAACCACGGCCCAGAAGGCAAAAACCACAGAACACGAAGACATGGACCTGATTCAGTTGGAATCGAACTTGGACATCTCCATCGAGGACCACCAGAAGTCCCCGATGAAACAGTGGTGGAAAACGTCAGCACCTTGAACATCCTAACATGGAATGCTCAGGGCATCAAAAACAAGAAACACCTCCTACAAGAAGCAGCAGCCAAGGACAAGCTTGACATCATACTCCTACAAGAAACACTTCTACAAGAACACCACTGTTTCAAATTCAGCGGTTACAAGACATACAGGAGGCATTTCACGCAGGCGTCAACAAGAGGATGTATGATCTTGGTCAAGTCAAGCATACCCTCCGCCGATGTCACGCAGCAATTTCCATATGGGGAAAACATCGAGACACAGGCCGTCAAAGTAACCCTCCTAGAACGGGAATTAACTGTTCACAACATCTACAAGAACCCAAGGGGCTCACTGGAGGTTACTCAATTATTTGCTTCGGCCGCCGACCACGCCACACTCATAGGAGGGGATTTCAACGCACATCATCCCTTCCTAAGCTCGGCAAGCCCCACAAATGAAGACGGCCTACACCTATACACCACCTTTCAAGATACACCCGAGATCTGCCTCCTGAACACCGGAGAGCCCACCCACACTAGGGGAGGAAGGCTAGATCTAACCTTCGTCTCCAGTGCACTACAGCCTTCGGCCTCCTGGCAGATACACCCCACGCTGACCAGCGACCACTTCGCCACCCTAACAACGCTGAAGGTGAACAAACTCCCCACTCCACCCCCCCCGAGATGGAGATACAACACTCAAAAGGCAGACTGGGGACTCTTCAAGAAACACCTGGCTAAGTGGCGCGAAAAATCACAGCCGGCCGGCGCAGCACCCGCGGATGAGACAACCCTCCACCACCAATTGGTCGAGGCGTTTCACCTAGCGGCAGAAGAGGCTATCCCAAAAACAAAACCCACATCAAGACAGTACAATGATTACTGGTACTACTGTCCCAGGGTGAAAGAACTCAACCACAGAGTGAACATGGCCCGAAGAAACTACAGGAGACATCCCACGGCAACAAACAGACATCTCCTGCAAGTCATAGTCAAGGATACCAGGGAAGAGAAGGAAGAAATTAAAAACGTAAGCTGGCTCAAGTGGTGCTCCGAACTGAACGAGCACACCTCCCTGGGCAAGATGTGGGCCCAGATCCGAAGGGCATCTGGGAAGGCAACACCACCACCACCAACTCATCCCAACCCAGAAGAAGAAGCCGAGAGACTTGCAAAACTGTTCTCTGACCGAGCAGCAACGAAGAACCTCCCGAGACAGGCGGAGGAGACACAACGGCGTCTGCGACAGGTCAGACTCCAGACGATCCAAGAGGCCTGCAACAGTGAAGATGACACTGACAGACCATTCAACCAGCAAGAACTCCAGAAGTCGCTAAAACGAAGCAAGGATACAGCTCCAGGGGCCGACAGGATAACCTACTCCATGCTCTCTCATGCCGGTACAGCCGGACACGAGGCTCTGCTGCAAGCCATCAATGCTGCGTGGACAGCACAAAGACTCCCACCGGAATGGAAGAAGGCAGATATACAGCCCATTCCGAAGCCCAGAGAACCAGACAAGCCGAGGCCCATCTCCCTTCTCAGCTGCATAGCGAAGACCGGAGAAAGAATGGCTCTCAACCGACTCAAGTGGAAAGTAGGCAGCCCACACCCTCACATCTTTGCTTACACCGAGAACACCGGCACAGGCAACAACATCGCCGAGATACTCAGCACAGTGGACAACAAACCAGCTCTGGTGGTCTTCCTCGACCTGGAGAAAGCCTTCGAACTAGCAAATCCTTTGGCCATTACAACTACGCTCGCTAAAAAAGGCGTCAAAGGAAGGTTGCTGGGGTGGATCCAGAACTACCTCACACAGAGAGAAGCACGAGTACGCTTTCAGGGAGCAACCTCAAGCTACAGGGTCCACGAAAACGGAACCCCACAAGGAGGCATCCTCAGTCCAATGCTGTTCAATGTCCTGATGGAAAATCTAGTCAAACTTCCCTTCAGACAAACAGCCAAGCTCCTATGCTATGCGGACGACTTACAGCTCATAGTAAGAGGATCGAACAGACTAGCCAACACGCAACACGCACTCCAACTTATAGAAGAGGAGTGCAACAGACTTGGACTCAAGATAAATCCAGCCAAGTCGAAAGCGATGGCCATCTGCACAGACACACCAGACAAGATGCTCTCCATACAAAACACGCCGGTAGTCTGGACCAACGCCCACCAGTGTCTTGGAATCTGGTTTGACCAGAAACTCACCTTCAAGCCGCAACTCGAGTATCTCAGGCACAGGACGAAGAGCAGACACAATATAATGAGGTCGCTCACCAGCAAATCCGCAGGAGCAAACCTTCATGTGCTCAAAGCCTACTACACAGCCGCCATCAGATCGCTGGTAGATTACAGTGCTCCAGCACTCATTGGACTGAGAGAAGACCAAATAGCTAAGCTAGAAGTCATTCAAAACAATGCTCTCAGGACCATGCTCGGAGCACCCATGTGGACCAGAATTTGCAATCTGCAAATGGAAACCGAGCTACCACCCCTGGCAGTACGAGTCAAGCAGGTGACAGCCGGTCTCCTCGCCAAAATCTGCAGAGCAGAAAGCCCACAGCTGCCAAGATTCGAATCAGTGCCTCCCTCCACCTCGACCACAGAGTGCGAGGGGCCACCTGGTCGCACGAGGCAAGCGAGGTCATCCGACACCTGCAAGCAGAAACACTCGTCAAGAACAACCAAGACACACGAGACAATGGTTACACTGTTCCTCCACCATGGAGCCCTCCACCAGCCACACTCAAATTCACCGACCTCGGCGATAGTAAAGCCAACCTCCAGAAGGAGGACCTCAAAAAATAACTCTCCAAGCCATAGCCACCGAGACACCGGCTGATGCAGCATCATACTTCACAGACGGCTCGGTGGACCCAAAACATCACAGATCCGGAGCGGCCTTCTACACCCAAGGTCAGACCCTCAAATGGAGACTTTCCAACGACTGCTCCACCCTACAAACAGAACTGGTAGCAATCTCAAAGGCCCTACAACACGCTGCAACACAACACAACAAGTCCGTCATAATTCACACGGACTCGAAATCGGCCATGCAAGCGCTGCAACACAGTCAACCAAGAGACAACGTCCACATCATCACCTCGATCCTCGCGCAGCTACAGGAATTCCAAAGCCAAAGCCGACCAGTCGTCTTACACTGGATTCCCAGTCATGTAGGGATCGGAGGAAACGACGTGGCAGACGAAGCAGCCAAGGCAGCTACACGTTCCAGTAGCGTACACATCCAAGTTCCAGCAAGTGTGCAACAGATCAAAAATCACCTCAGAAAGACTACCAAGCTCCACATCAAAAAGAGCTTCCTACATGCACTCAACGCTGGTTCCCAATCAGCCAAATGGTACCTGGCGGCCACAAAAGGGGAACCACCTTTCGCAGACAAGAAAACTCCAAGACAAACCCAAGTCAGCCTTCACCGACTACGACTAGGGTACAAGTGCTCCTGGCAGATGATCGGAAATGACGTCACGGAATGCACCTACTGTCAGGAGCCAGCAGCCAACCCACTTGAACACTATCTCCTCGATTGCGAGGTCACACAAAGCCTCCGAACAGAACTCAAATCTCCCAAGAAACACACACAACACCAGCGGCCACTCTAACCCGAAAGGCCCATACAGACCACATTCACCACCTACTCCGGGTCATCACACGATACCCACCACCCAGATAGCTTAGAAAGCATCCTCTCCCAGCAAGTGCGGACCCCAGTTCGGGGGGCGCGCCACTCCGAGGCTGACCACGTCCAAGAGTGGGGGCCGGTGGTAAGCGTCCACTGATCGGGGGTCCGCCCACACTTGCAACCTGCAGTATCCCTCCAATCTGCAGGTGGGACCACCTCCAATCCCAATCCGGTCTGGCTGCTCCTGGAGCTCCAGCCGGAACCACCAAACGGGCCGCCTATAGGCAAAGGCCCGTGTCGGACTACGGTCCGACAATCTATACAACAACAAAAACAACCAGGCCGCCCGTATTTACTATTTCGTCGTCGAGATGGCCCGTACTAAACAGACTGCCCGCAAGTCCACTGGAGGCAAGGCTCCACGGAAGCAGCTTGCCACCAAGGCAGCTCGCAAGTCCGCCCCAGCCACCGGTGGTGTCAAGAAGCCCCATCGTTACAGGCCCGGAACCGTCGCCCTTCGTGAGATCCGTCGTTACCAGAAGAGCACAGAGCTACTCATCAGGAAGCTGCCCTTCCAGCGCCTGGTGCGTGAGATCGCCCAGGATTTCAAGACTGACCTGCGCTTCCAGTCGTCTGCCGTCATGGCTCTGCAGGAAGCCTCTGAGGCTTACCTGGTGGGTCTTTTCGAGGACACCAACCTGTGTGCCATTCACGCCAAGCGCGTTACCATCATGCCCAAGGACATCCAGCTGGCCCGGCGCATCCGCGGAGAGCGTGCTTAAGTCCTCTTCCTTGGGGAAAAAGAAAAAGCACAACAAAACCTACCAGACATCTATAACTCGGCCCTTCTCAGGGCCAAAGAACTGTTCTGAAGATAATTTTCATGACAATCGAAATGGTTGGTGGTAGGAGAGCGTTAATTTCGGTTACCCAAATCGCCTAACGGTAAGTTGGTAACATTCGTGCAGGCACGAATGTATAGTAGGTCATCAATTCGGGAGGTGGGTGGGTGCAACAAACAAGAGCTAGTAACAAATAAATATATAAAGAATAAGTAAGTAAATAAATAAATAAAATAAAAGAAAATACAATAAAATACAATAAAATAAAATAAATTGTTTACATGAAATAGGCGTGCTGCAAACATGAAATGAAGCCCAAACACACTCCATGTATGTCACTTTGCAGTGGGTGTAAAAGTACTCCACGCAGAATTTATTTATTTATTTATTATGTTTCGATTTAGTCCGGTTTCTACGCCAATAGAGAATGCAGATTATTATAATTTTTTTTTTTTTTTATTTCCCTCTCAATATATCACTGTCGGTAACTGTCTCTTTAACATGTAACTGTGGCTCCGATGGAGCCGATTAAGTTGTAGTAGTGGGATGGCGTGTTTGTTGTGCACAAGTAACCTCTTACTTGGAAGAGGTGTACTTGGTGACAGCCTTGGTGCCCTCAGACACGGCATGCTTGGCCAGTTCACCGGGCAGCAAGAGTCGGACAGCTGTCTGGATTTCCCGACTTGTAATGGTGGAGCGTTTGTTGTAGTGCGCCAGGCGGGAAGCCTCGGCAGCGATGCGCTCGAAGATGTCGTTCACGAAAGAGTTCATGATGGACATAGCTTTGGAGGAGACTCCTGTGTCGGGGTGCACTTGCTTCAGTACCTTGTAGATGTAGATGCTGTAGCTTTCCTTCCTCCTGCGCTTCTTCTTCTTGTCACCCTTGGCAATGGCCTTCTGGGCCTTTCCAGCCTTCTTGGCAGCCTTTCCGGAAGTTTTGGGAGGCATGGCGGCACAGTTACTCGTGGCGCGGAGCGAGAGAATTGAAAACTGGCCCGACTAACTTTTCCTTATATACCGAGCGGGCCGCTCAGGATCAGACTGGCTGCAGCTACGGCTCTCTTACATTGGTTGGGTCCGCGAGACGGCCACCTGGCCTGATCCTGAGCTTGGTATAAAAGACCAAGGTGGCGGGCGGAAATTTAACTCCTATCACGAAAAGCAGCAGCAGCAACATGTCAGGACGCGGCAAGGGAGGCAAAGTGAAGGGCAAGTCAAAGTCCCGTTCTAGCAGGGCCGGACTCCAGTTCCCCGTGGGTAGGATCCACCGTCTCTTGCGTAAAGGCAACTATGCTGAGCGTGTTGGTGCAGGTGCCCCTGTGTACCTTGCAGCCGTCATGGAGCACCTGGCAGCAGAAGTGCTCGAGCTGGCCGGTAACGCCGCCCGCGACAACAAGAAGACCCGCATTATCCCGCGTCATCTTCAGCTTGCCATTCGCAATGACGAGGAGCTGAACAAGCTCCTGTCTGGAGTCACCATTGCCCAAGGGGGTGTCCTTCCTAACATCCAAGCTGTGCTCCTCCCCAAGAAGACAGAGAAGAAATAAGAACCCAAGGTTCGTTCACACAAGACAACCTAACCAAACAGGCTCCTTTCGGAGCCACAGGATATCACTTAAAGAGAGAAATATACGACATCAACGTTTTGCAGGATAATACTCTATTTTACGTGTAATTAGCATAGTATTGTGGAAATTGAGTGAAATTGTTTTTGAATGTTGTAGATGTGAAGGGGTACTGCGGGGGCCTGGGGTGGGGGACTTAAACGGGACTTAGAAGGGCGCAGAAGCAGAAGCAGAAGCAGCTTTAGCAGCAGCAGCAGCCAGGGAGGCGACCTTATTTTCAGTCAGGTTCATACACAAAGAAATACATCAGATTCATTGACAGTACAGTACACATTTACCAGTGTGGGCTAGCCAATTTGGGATAAAGAGCAAGAATGTAATGTCCTCAATGAAGTAATGACATAGTTCAAGATACAATAAGTGAGGTGGCCTGAAGTCTTTGATGACAGTGTCCCATTCAATAATATAGTGCTTTAAAGGTGTATCACCAAGTTTACATGCTGAGTGTTCCGGTATGGGTACAGCGTTACTAACTAGCCAGATGTGTCTGTATCCTAACCTAATTCTGGCCACGACTACATCACACAGGCAAGTTGTTTGGACACTCTTCCTAGCCCCCTTGGTCCCTGTTCACCTACCTACTGTAGCAGTAAGTAGGTACCTGTTGTAAATCGAAACGTTGCCAATTTGTATTCAGGGAAAGTTGTTGGAGCTTCTAAACTTGAACTGACACAATCCGAGGAGTGGTGACCCGAGGATCACAGACACTATCTCTCCCTTCCTAACCTCCTGCTCCTTCCTCTGTCCTCCAAAAATTGAACCATGCTATCGCAAAGGTAATAATACAGGTAGAGACAACAACATATTTTCCTATTGTCTTATTATATATTAATAACAGAAACGCTGCCGCCATCCTGGAGGCTTTACATTGTCTCACTGTTCATTCCCTCCACAATTCTTCCTCTTACTTCTTCTTCTTCTTCTTCCATCAATACTTTATTAACGGTGTATGTAAGTTTCACCATGTTTTGCACTCCAGCGGTAGAGCAAAGTATATTTTGTTAGCAATAAACCAAAAGCATATTTTATGGCCTAATCATCACTACATAGAACACCACCCATAAAGCATGATACTAGTAGACCACAAACTGCTATAAACACCCAAAGCATATTTTATTGCCTAATCATCCATCACTACATAGAACACCACTCATAAAAGCATGATACTATTAGACCACAAACTGCTATAAACCCCAATAATATAATAGACTATACTAGTGACTATAATTGTGTTACCCAATATTTTACGAAATAATACTATAAAACATAATAATAAACACACTATTAGTGTATATTAGTTGAATGCACAATCTGATGAGAAGTAAAAAAAAAAACAACAACATAACAATAACCTATAAAGAGTGTAGAGTATTTTTGTGCAAAATATTATACTAGTAGATGGTCTAAGATAACTGTATGTGAAGGAAAAGGTGTGCTCTCCACTCAAACTTTCTTTTTATAAAATCTCCTACTCCCCAGCTGAGCGGTACGCCCAATGGGAAACAAAACGTGGCACATAACACGCCGCCCGCCAGCTCTGGCTCGGTGAATAGGAATCAGTAATCGGGCGGAGTATAAACAACACCGCCGCCAATGTGCTCCTCCCATCTCTGAGGAAATCTGGCGGGCAACTTAGTATTATATTAGCATGTAATAATAATAACAATAATAATAATAATAATACTACTACTACTACTAATAATAATAATAATATTAATAATAATAATATTAAAAATAATAACATGCAATTTCATTTTATAACACATACAAACAAAATAGTGTATAGCCTACTATACTTAACTATAATAGGTTAGGTTGCGTAGGAGGATCTAAAAAGTACAGTAGTATACACACACACACACACACACACACACACTTCGCTACTATATGCCAGACGCTCCCCCGGCTTGACACAACCACTCTCCCTGCTTACCTACCAGCCCCCCCCTTCCCACTGACTTAGTAGAAGTATTTGAAATAGCAAAACGCCTGGACAAACTAAAATTAAAACCCTCTACCACCCCCATTGACTTACCAATGAAACGCTTCAAGGAGTTCTCCCCGGAGCTTGCTAAACCCCTATGCTCCATCATCAATGCTTCTCTCAGTCAAGCCAGATGCCCAGCTGACTGGAAGACCTCTTATGTATCACCAGTGCCCAAGTCAACCAACCCACAATCCTTAAATCAGCTACGACCTATTGCAATCACCCCAATACCCAGCCTAATCTGTGAAAGTTTTGTGTTCGACTGGCTGGGCTTTTGCTGATATTGCAGGAGGCGTAGTAGACCCTCAGCAATTTGGCAACCTGAAAACTTCCTCCACCACTGACTGACTGTCTTGTCAGCTTTCTCGATTACATATACCGCCATCTCGAGAAACGAAAAACGTCTGTAGCTGTCGCCTTCATTGATTTCACTAAAGCGTTCGACCTAGTCGACCACAATATAATCATCAACTAAGCTATTGACCTCGGGCTTCGGAGAAGTCTTATTATACCAGGGCTTACAGACTTCCTCAGTGACCGACGCCAAGCTGTACGCTTCCGAGGGGCTGGCTGTCTCCACCTTTCAGTCACTCACCTGTGGCGTCCCCCAAGGCACCAAGATGGGACCACTCTGCTTCCTTATGCTCATCAATGATGCCCTAAGAGAAACCCCTGCTCGCTGGAAATATGTCGACGACTCCACCATTGGGATCAGCGTCAACAATTCTGCTCCAAACTATACCGCCCTTCATGATTTATTGAACAGTCTCCAAAACTGGGCCACCAACAACCATGGTTATGCACATCAACCTCTCCTCCGACATTGTCCCACCTCCTTCCATTACTCTAGGTCCGAACACACTCCAGGTTTTAGATTCCACGAAGCTCCTCGGCGTCACCATAGACAACAAACTAAATTAGAAACCACACGTCAGTGAAGTTATCAAATCCTCCAGTTTCCGTCTCCACCTCCTACTCCGACTCAAGTCCCTCGGTGTTCCTGCACACCAGCTCCTCAGTGTTTACACAACATTCATACTTCCCAAGCTCACCTGGTCTTCCTCCCTAAATGCCACACAACGTAAACACCTAGAAAAAGTGCAAAAGAGGGCATGCAAGATTATTCTTTCCCCTTCCTACTCCACATATCAAGAAGCGCTCAACACACTGACCCTTTCGACTCTCACTGACCATCACCACGATCTCATCTGCAAATTTGGTAAGAAGTTTCTACACCATCCTCGACACCGGCTCCTACTACCACCTGAGATCCCTAGCCCGAGAATTGCTGTTCGACACCACAACCGCATCCAGCCCATACGTGCACGAACTGATCGCTATAAGAACAGCCCAGTCCCAACCATTGTAAAAATTATCGATAACTTGTAATAAATCAGTGTACTCACTCCCAGTAAACACTACTCCTTGCACTGTCACTATGTTGAAATGAACTGTAGTTTGAGCTTTTCCCCAGCTAGTTATTATATGTCTTATTTGTGTCACGCATGTTACTTGTATATTATTTGTAATTCGTAACCCATTCCCCAAATATGTAACTGTATATTTTCAGCCTTCTGGCTGCCAAGCTCTTTCAATAAACCGTTAATTATTATTATTATTATTATTATTATTTATATGTTGGTCCATACCAACTCACTCCCCTGAACCCTCCTCCCCACCGGACTATCAACAAGTTCTTGCCATAAGGTACTATCTCATTTGGCAAAGGAATGGAACCAGTGATGAATAGTAGTGGTGAACAGTGCTTAACTCAGTGAAAAACAACGCGGCAGTTGAGTCTTACCCAAGCTAGCTAACCACCTTCACACAGTGAGGTCCCAGGTACCCGGTTATACTTCCCCTGAGACTCCACGATAGAGAGGCCTGGGACCACACCTCACCCACTTGAATGAGTGAGTCATGTGGACCACGTGGTGTCCCCAAGATGCTACGACACCACGTAGTGAATGTTTTGCTACAGCATCATCATGTGAAGTTCCTCATAACACCATCTGTGAGGTAACTGCTACATCATCAGGCCCCTCATAACGCCATCTGTGAGGGAGTTACTACACTACGTGTCTGGTGTTCAACACCTCACCTTACATGATCTATGCGTGCAAACATTAATCTGTATGTTCACTGTGTGCTCCTTCACCTTTCTCTAATGAGGGCTTTTGTTAAACCACCAATGTATGTACTAAGTCATTTGTGTCCAATGTATACTTTCGAAAAGCCCTTGTTTGGGGAAGGTAGGAGAGAGTAGTCGTCATTATTGTCCAAGCCACATTATTTATTTCTATATATAAGTAATGTAGGCTGGTTTTTAAATACCTCAATCCCCTAACGGTGCCGTTTGTATATTAAGAAATACCGAAGCCATACAGTACAACACCAGCGAATATGAAGTATCACTGTAACCGGCAACTGTTACTCACTCATACCTACATACATATATAGAGTCTTTACAGAATGATAGCAGACACGAGGAAGACGAACAACAAGAGGAGGAGAGTTAGAAGAAAATCAACTTCAAGCTAAGAAGAAGAATACCAAGACATTTCCTCCAAACAACAAAACAACACACACAATCAAGCCGACCAAACACTGAGAAACCATGGCGGAACCCAACATGCACCGGACGCTTGACCTGACTCTATCCTGCCGCATCCAGGCGAGTTGCTGCTTAAAGTCCCTCACGCAAGCGCTGTTTAGCCACTGCACCTATTCTATCCTCCTAAAATTCACTTCAATCCCCCCTGCCACTAGCATGTTATGTATGTATGTATGAATGAATGATAACTGCAACTTTGCGTATTAAAACTCATTACTCCTACCGAAGTAATATAGTGCGTGGTTATGTTATGTCATGTTAGGATAGATTATAAACTACATTGGGTTACATTTCGTGAGGTTCGGTGACGCTACAGGAAGTTAGGTGAGGTACCTGGAGGTTAGGTGAATGTTGACTGACTGACTGACTGACTGACAATTACTAGGAAGTGGTTCCAACACGTTCACGCACAACCTATACTCATACCACAAGTCCAGAATTAGAGAGGATCATGTTATTGGATATATTTTCAACGATTTACTCAGTGTCTAACCAACTCTTTAGCGATTTAAATGTGGACCTAAAAGTAGGTCCGTATATTTGTTTGTCGTGGTGGTGGTGGTGGTGGTGGTGGTGTGCGCCCGTCCATCAGGTTGATTAACCACCAAAACCATAGCGGTGCGGCCTGCTGTTTCAGCATACACCACATCCATGGCGGTGTGACGTCTTCCTTTTGCGTGCTCGGTGTAGGTGACGGCGTCACGGAGGACGTTCTCCAGAAACACCTTGAGGACGCCGCGGGTCTCCTCGTAGATGAGGCCGGATATACGTTTAACACCTCCACGCCGAGCTAGACGACGAATGGCGGGCTTGGTGATACCCTGGATGTTGTCACGAAGCACCTTACGATGACGCTTGGCGCCACCCTTTCCAAGTCCCTTGCCGCCTTTGCCTCGTCCAGTCATGTTGTTGTGGTTGCTACTACAGGTGGTCCTGGTGTGGCTTCGCCCGCGGTTTGGTGGGAGTAGGTGGCGTGCTGTGGACGCAGCGGTAGTATCGTTCATCCAAGGCCGTCCCTCCCTCTTGGAGGTGGGGCGTAGCTTGCGGATGACGCATGCGGCACTCGTGGCCAATGAGGTGGCCACTGAGGTGGAGAATGTCTGTATATAAGCCCGCCCGCCTGCCAGGCCGCCCGTATTTACTATTTCGTCGTCGAGATGGCCCGTACTAAACAGACTGCCCGCAAGTCCACTGGAGGCAAGGCTCCACGGAAGCAGCTTGCCACCAAGGCAGCTCGCAAGTCCGCCCCAGCCACCGGTGGTGTCAAGAAGCCCCATCGTTACAGGCCCGGAACCGTCGCCCTTCGTGAGATCCGTCGTTACCAGAAGAGCACAGAGCTACTCATCAGGAAGCTGCCCTTCCAGCGCCTGGTGCGTGAGATCGCCCAGGATTTCAAGACTGACCTGCGCTTCCAGTCGTCTGCCGCCATGGCTCTGCAGGAAGCCTCTGAGGCTTACCTGGTGGGTCTTTTCGAGGACACCAACCTGTGTGCCATTCACGCCAAGCGCGTTACCATCATGCCCAAGGACATCCAGCTGGCCCGGCGCATCCGCGGAGAGCGTGCTTAAGTCCTCTTCCTTGGGGAAAAAGAAAAAGCACAACAAAACCTACCAGACATCTATAACTCGGCCCTTCTCAGGGCCAAAGAACTGTTCTGAAGATAATTTTCATGACAATCGAAATGGTTGGTGGTAGGAGAGCGTTAATTTCGGTTACCCAAATCGCCTAACGGTAAGTTGGTAACATTCGTGCAGGCACGAATGTATAGTAGGTCATCAATTCGGGAGGTGGGTGGGTGCAACAAACAAGAGCTAGTAACAAATAAATATATAAAGAATAAGTAAGTAAATAAATAAATAAAATAAAAGAAAATACAATAAAATACAATAAAATAAAATAAATTGTTTACATGAAATAGGCGTGCTGCAAACATGAAATGAAGCCCAAACACACTCCATGTATGTCACTTTGCAGTGGGTGTAAAAGTACTCCACGCAGAATTTATTTATTTATTTATTATGTTTCGATTTAGTCCGGTTTCTACGCCAATAGAGAATGCAGATTATTATAATTTTTTTTTTTTTTTATTTCCCTCTCAATATATCACTGTCGGTAACTGTCTCTTTAACATGTAACTGTGGCTCCGATGGAGCCGATTAAGTTGTAGTAGTGGGATGGCGTGTTTGTTGTGCACAAGTAACCTCTTACTTGGAAGAGGGGTACTTGGTGACAGCCTTGGTGCCCTCAGACACGGCATGCTTGGCCAGTTCACCGGGCAGCAAGAGTCGGACAGCTGTCTGGATTTCCCGACTTGTAATGGTGGAGCGTTTGTTGTAGTGCGCCAGGCGGGAAGCCTCGGCAGCGATGCGCTCGAAGATGTCGTTCACGAAAGAGTTCATGATGGACATAGCTTTGGAGGAGACTCCTGTGTCGGGGTGCACTTGCTTCAGTACCTTGTAGATGTAGATGCTGTAGCTTTCCTTCCTCCTGCGCTTCTTCTTCTTGTCACCTTTGGCAATGGCCTTCTGGGCCTTTCCAGCCTTCTTGGCAGCCTTTCCGGAAGTTTTGGGAGGCATGGCGGCACAGTTACTCGTGGCGCGGAGCGAGAGAATTGAAAACTGGCCCGACTAACTTTTCCTTATATACCGAGCGGGCCGCTCAGGATCAGACTGGCTGCAGCTACGGCTCTCTTACATTGGTTGGGTCCGCGAGACGGCCACCTGGCCTGATCCTGAGCTTGGTATAAAAGACCAAGGTGGCGGGCGGAAATTTAACTCCTATCACGAAAAGCAGCAGCAGCAACATGTCAGGACGCTGCAAGGGAGGCAAAGTGAAGGGCAAGTCAAAGTCCCGTTCTAGCAGGGCCGGACTCCAGTTCCCCGTGGGTAGGATCCACCGTCTCTTGCGTAAAGGCAACTATGCTGAGCGTGTTGGTGCAGGTGCCCCTGTGTACCTTGCAGCCGTCATGGAGTACCTGGCAGCAGAAGTGCTCGAGCTGGCCGGTAACGCCGCCCGCGACAACAAGAAGACCCGCATTATCCCGCGTCATCTTCAGCTTGCCATTCGCAATGACGAGGAGCTGAACAAGCTCCTATCTGGAGTCACCATTGCCCAAGGGGGTGTCCTTCCTAACATCCAAGCCGTGCTCCTCCCCAAGAAGACAGAGAAGAAATAAGAACCCAAGGTTCGTTCACACAAGACAACCTAACCAAACAGGCTCCTTTCGGAGCCACAGGATATCACTTAAAGAGAGAAATATACGACATCAACGTTTTGCAGGATAACACTCTGTGCAAATTGAGTGAAATTGTTTTTGAATGGTGTAGATGTGAAGGGGTACTGCGGGGGCCTGGGGTGGGGGACTTAAACGGGACTTAGAAGGGCGCAGAAGCAGAAGCAGAAGCAGCTTTAGCAGCAGCAGCAGCCAGGGAGGCGACCTTATTTTCAGTCAGGTTCATACACAAAGAAATACATCAGATTCATTGACAGTACAGTACACATTTACCAGTGTGGGCTAGCCAATTTGGGATAAAGAGCAAGAATGTAATGTCCTCAATGAAGTAATGACATAGTTCAAGATACAATAAGTGAGGTGGCCTGAAGTCTTTGACAGTGTCCCATTCAATAATATAGTAGTGCTTTAAAGGTGTATCACCAAGTTTACATGCTGAGTGTTCCTTTATGGGTACAGCGTTACTAACTAGCCAGATGTGTCTGTATCCTAACCTAATTCTGGCCACGACTACATCACACAGGCAAGTTGTTTGGACACTCTTCCTAGCCCCCTTGGTCCCTGTTCACCTACCTACTGTAGCAGTAAGTAGGTACCTGTTGTAAATCGAAACGTTGCCAATTTGTATTCAGGGAAAGTTGTTGGAGCTTCTAAACTTGAACTGACACAATCCGAGGAGTGGTGACCCGAGGATCACAGACACTATCTCTCCCTTCCTAACCTCCTGCTCCTTCCTCTGTCCTCCAAAAATTGAACCATGCTATCGCAAAGGTAATAATACAGGTAGAGACAACAACATATTTTCCTATTGTCTTATTATATATTAATAACAGAAACGCTGCCGCCATCCTGGAGGCTTTACATTGTCTCACTGTTCATTCCCTCCACAATTCTTCCTCTTACTTCTTCTTCTTCTTCCACCAATACTTTATTAACGGTGTATGTAAGTTTCACCATGTTTTGCACTCCAGCGGTAGAGCAAAGTATATTTTGTTAGCAATAAACCAAAAGCATATTTTATGGCCTAATCATCACTACATAGAACACCACCCATAAAGCATGATACTAGTAGACCACAAACTGCTATAAACACCCAAAGCATATTTTATTGCCTAATCATCCATCACTACATAGAACACCACTCATAAAGCATGATACTATTAGACCACAAACTGCTATAAACCCCGAAAATATACTATACTAGTGACTCTAATTGTGTTACCCAATATTATACGAAATAATACTATAAAACATAATAATAAACACACTAATAGTGTATATTAGTTGAATGCACAATCTGATGAGAAATCAAAAAAAAAAAAAAAAACATAACAATAACCTAGAAAGAGTGTAGAGTATTTTTGTGCAAACTATTATACTAGTAGATGGTCTAAGATAACTGTATGTGAAGGAAAAGGTGTGCCCTCCACTCAAACTTTCTTTTTATGAAATCTCCTACTCCCCAGCTGAGCGGTACGCCCAATGGGAAACAAAACGTGGCACATAACACGCCGCCCGCCAGCTCTGGCTCGGTGAATAGGAATCAGTAATCGGGCGGAGTATAAACAACACCGCCGCCAATGTGCTCCTCCCATCTCTGAGGAAATCTGGCGGGCAACTTAGTATTATATTAGCATGTAATAATAATAACAATAATAATAATAATAATACTACTACTACTACTAATAATAATAATAATATTAATAATAATAATATTAAAAATAATAACATGCAATTTCATTTTATAACACATACAAACAAAATAGTGTATAGCCTACTATACTTAACTATAATAGGTTAGGTTGCGTAGGAGGATCTAAAAAGTACAGTAGTATACACACACACACACACACACACACACACACACACACACTTCGCTACTATATGCCAGACGCTCCCCCGGCTTGACACAACCACTCTCCCTGCTTACCTACCAGCCCCCCCCCCTTCCCACTGACTTAGTAGAAGTATTTGAAATAGCAAAACGCCTGGACAAACTAAAATTAAAACGCTCTACCACCCCCATTGACTTACCAATGAAACGCTTCAAGGAGTTCTCCCCTGAGCTTGCTAAACCCCTATGCTCCATCATCAATGCTTCTCTCAGTCAAGCCAGATGCCCAGCTGACTGGAAGACCTCTTATGTATCACCAGTGCCCAAGTCAACCAACCCACAATCCTTAAATCAGCTACGACCTATTGCAATCACCCCAATACCCAGCCTAATCTGTGAAAGTTTTGTGTTCGACTGGCTGGGCTTTTGCTGATATTGCAGGAGTCGTAGTAGACCCTCAGCAATTTGGCAACATGAAAACTTCCTCCACCACTGACTGACTGACTGTCTTGTCAGCTTTCTCGATTACATATACCGCCATCTCGAGAAACGAAAAACGTCTGTAGCTGTCGCCTTCATTGATTTCACTAAAGCGTTCGACCTAGTCGACCACAATATAATCATCAACTAAGCTATTGACCTCGGGCTTCGGAGAAGTCTTATTATACCAGGGCTTACAGACTTCCTCAGTGACCGACGCCAAGCTGTACGCTTCCGAGGGGCTGGCTGTCTCCACCTTTCAGTCACTCACCTGTGGCGTCCCCCAAGGCACCAAGATGGGACCACTCTGCTTCCTTATGCTCATCAATGATGCCCTAAGAGAAACCCCTGCTCGCTGGAAATATGTCGACGACTCCACCATTGGGATCAGCGTCAACAATTCTGCTCCAAACTATACCGCCCTTCATGATTTATTGAACAGTCTCCAAAACTGGGCCACCAACAACCATGGTTATGCACATCAACCTCTCCTCCGACATTGTCCCACCTCCTTCCATTACTCTAGGTCCGAACACACTCCAGGTTTTAGATTCCACGAAGCTCCTCGGCGTCACCATAGACAACAAACTAAATTAGAAACCACACGTCAGTGAAGTTATCAAATCCTCCAGTTTCCGTCTCCACCTCCTACGCCGACTCAAGTCCCTCGGTGTTCCTGCACACGAGCTCCTCAGTGTTTACACAACATTCATACTTCCCAAGCTCACCTATGCCTCCTCCACCTGGTCTTCCTCCCTAAATGCCACACAACGTAAACACCTAGAAAAAGTGCAAAAGAGGCCATGCAAGATTATTCTCTACCCTTCCTACTCCACATATCAAGAAGCGCTCAACACACTGACCCTTTAGACTCTCACTGACCATCACCACGACCTCATCTGCAAATTTGGTAAGAAGCTTCTACACCGGCTCCTACTACCACCTGAGATCCCTAGTCCGAGAATTGCTCTTCGACACCACAACCGCATCCAGCCCAGCCCATACGTGCACGAACTGATCGCTATAAGAACAGCCCAGTCCCAACCATTGTAAAAATTATCGATAACTTGTAATAAATCAGTGTAATCACTCCCAGTAAACACTACTCCTTGCACTGTCACTATGTTGAAATGAACTGTAGTTTGAGCTTTTCCCCAGCTAGTTATTATATGTCTTATTTGTGTCACTCATGTTACTTGTATATTATTTGTAATTCGTAACCCATTCCCCAAATATGTAACTGTATATTTTCAGTCTTCTGGCTGCCAAGCTCTTTCAATAAACCGTTAATTATTATTATTATTATTATTATTATTTATATGTTGGCCCATACCAACTCACTCCCCTGAACCCTCCTCCCCAGCCGACTATCAACAAGTTCTTGCCATAAGGTACTATCTCATTTGGCAAAGGAATGGAACCAGTGATGAATAGTGGTGAACAGTGCTTAACTCAGTGAAAAACAACTCGGCAGTTGAGTCTTACCCAAGCTAGCTAACCACCTTCACACAGTGAGGTCCCAGGTACCCGGTTATACTTCCCCTGAGACTCCACGATAGAGAGGCCTGGGACCACACCTCACCCACTTGAATGAGTGAGTCATGTCGACCACGTGGTGTCCCCAAGATGCTACGACACCACGTAGTGAATGTTTTGCTACAGCATCATCATGTGAAGTTCCTCATAACACCATCTGTGAGGTAACTGCTACATCATCAGGCCCCTCATAACGCCATCTGTGAGGGAGTTACTACACCACGTGTCTGGTGTTCAACACCTCACCTTACATGATCTACGCGTGCAAACATTAATCTGTATGTTCACTGTGTGCTCCTTCACCTATCTCTAATGAGGGCTTTTGTTAAACCACCAATGTATGTACTAAGTCATTTGTGTCCAATGTATACTTTCGAAAAGCCCTTGTTTGGGGAAGGTAGGAGAGAGTAGTCGTCATTATTGTCCAAGCCACATTATTTATTTCTATATATAAGTAATGTAGGCTGGTTTTTAAATACCTCAATCCCCTAACGGTGCCGTTTGTATATTAAGAAATACCGAAGCCATACAGTACAACACCAGCGAATATGAAGTATCACTGTAACCGGCAACTGTTACTCACTCATACCTACATACATATATAGAGTCTTTACAGAATGATAGCAGACACGAGGAAGACGAACAACAAGAGGAGAAGAGTTAGAAGAAAATCAACTTCAAGCTAAGAAGAAGAATACCAAGACATTTCCTCCAAACAAGAAAACAACACACACAATCAAGCCGACCAAACACTGAGAAACCATGGCGGAACCCAACATGCACCGGACGCTTGACCTGACTCTATCCTGCCGCATCCAGGCGAGTTGCTGCTTAAAGTCCCTCACGCAAGCGCTGTTTAGCCACTGCACCTATTCTCTCCTCCTAAAATTCACTTCAATCCCCCCTGCCACTAGCATGTTATGTATGTATGTATGTATGTATGCATGAATGATAACTGCAACTTTGCGTATTAAAACTCATTACTCTTACCGAAGTAATATAGTGCGTGGTTATGTTATGTCATGTTAGGATAGATTATAAACTACATTGGGTTACATTTCGTGAGGTTCGGTGACGCTACAGGAAGTTAGGTGAGGTACCTGGAGGTTAGGTGAATGTTGACTGACTGACTGACTGACTGACAATTACTAGGAAGTGGTTCCAACACGTTCACGCACAACCTATACTCATACCACAAGTCCAGAATTAGAGAGGATCATGTTATTGGATATATTTTCAACGATTTACTCAGTGTCTAACCAACTCTTTAGCGATTTAAATGTGGACCTAAAAGTAGGTCCGTATATTTGTTTGTCGTGGTGGTGGTGGTGGTGGTGGTGGTGTGCGCCCGTCCATCAGGTTGATTAACCACCAAAACCATAAAGGGTGCGGCCTTGCCGTTTCAGGGCATACACCACATCCATGGCGGTGACGGTCTTCCTTTTTGCGTGCTCGGTGTAGGTGACGGCGTCACGGATGACGTTCTCCAGAAACACCTTGAGGACGCCGCGGGTCTCCTCGTAGATGAGGCCGGATATACGTTTAACACCTCCACGCCGAGCTAGACGACGAATGGCGGGCTTGGTGATACCCTGGATGTTGTCACGAAGCACCTTACGATGACGCTTGGCGCCACCCTTTCCAAGTCCCTTGCCGCCTTTGCCTCGTCCAGTCATGTTGTTGTGGTTGCTACTACAGGTGGTCCTGGTGTGGCTTCGCCTAGAAGAACTAGAAAAATGCTAGTGACAGGGGGGAAGGAGGTTCAGAGGAAGAATAAAGATAGGATGGAAGTGAATTTTAGAAGGAGAGAACAGGTGCAGTGGCTAAACACCGCTTGCGTGAGGGGGTAGGCAAAATGCCCGTGAGGGTGCAACAACAACAATCAGGACGAGGCAGAGGGAGGGCGGGAGCAGGTCCGGGCAAGCAAAGGGCCAACGCGGGTGTTCTGATTGTCGTCCTAGCAGGCAGTGTTGGTAAAACGCAGGAAGAACCGCCCCGCCACGGCGGCGGCGCAAGCCGAGAAACGCAGGTGGACGGACGCACAGGCAGCACACGATCAAATCAAACAGAGAAGGTGAAAATATAGAAATTTTGCTAGTCGTAGGGTTGTTTGGAGAGAGATGAAGGTAAAGTCTTTGAGCTTTGTCAAAGAGGAACGGAGCGAGTTGGAGGAAGGGTTTTTGAATCTTTGAGCTTGAAATGTCAAAGTATTCATAGTAAGGAAGGATGAGCGTATCGTAGGAGAGTTTTTAGTAATAGCGGCAGACAGATTTGAGCTTTTTTGTCAAATTATGAACGGAGATGAGAATGAGATATAGGTTGAGTGGTTTCAGTCTAGAGTTAGGTCAATTTTATTAAGAATTGGATGTCACAGACGTTGGGTATGTTTGATTAGGTTCTGAGAGTTGTGGGTCTTTTAGCTATGTCAGAGAGAAATGGAGAGAGTTGGAGGAAGAGTTTAGAATCTTTGAGTTTGAAATGTCAAAGTATTCGTAGTGAGGAAGGATGAGTGTATCGTAGGAGAGTTGTTTAGTAATGGCAGGAGGCAGATTTGAGCTATGTCAAATTGTGAACGGAGATGAGAGTGAGATATAGGTTGTTAGGTTTCAGTCTTGAGTTAGGTCGATTTTGGTAAGGTGGCTTTGTCTGGCGGGGGGGGGATGTTGTGTTTGGAGATTGGTTGAGGGAGGGGGGGAGTTTGTGTTTGGGGATTGATGGGGGTGGCGGTTGTATGTTAATTTAAGGTGAATTAAAATTGCTTAAGGGGGGTTGTTGTGTGAGTGTGTATGTGTTTGCATGTAAATGTAAGGGGAGAGAGGGAGGGTTAGGATAATGTTATAAGGTCAGGTATGGTTCGGTTGTCGGGAGGAGGGGGGAGGAGAGGAGAGGAGAAGGGAGGCGAAAGGGGGAAAGGGGGGCTTTGGAGGTTCTTGGGTTAATTTATGGTATGGTAGGATTTCTTAGGAATGATATGTTTTGTGTTGCTAATGAATAGTTGTATTGCGTCATATGTTTTTATTTATTTATTTATTTATTTTATTTATTTATTTATTTATTTTTATTAGGAGGGTCAAAGGGGCTTGTTAGAAAGGTCGGGTATATTAAGTTTTTATTTTGGGAGGATTGTAGGTATCGATTTCTAAGAGGGGTTGTGAGTAAGGTTGGGTGGGTTAAGTTTTTCTTTTGGGAGGATTGTAGGTTTTGTTAGTGGTTGGCAGAGTTGGGTTAATTATTGCATTCTCTCTTTCTTGCAGGTATTGTGAGTTCTGGCCCCATTCTTGAGGGAGAGGGTTTGTGTACAGGTACATTGCACCCCTCCCCGACCTTATTGGCCGAGAGAGGCGTTCAATGTCGTCTGCAGTTGGTGCCGTTTTTTTTAAGGTACACCTCTCCGACCTTGAGGGAGAGGGCTTGCGTACAGGCATTGTGGAACTCTCACCGACCTTATTGGCTAAGGGAAACGTACATGTCATCTGAGTTAGTATGGGATGGGTAAGTTAGGTATTTGTTTTGGGAGGAGTGATAGGGTGTGGTTAGTTAATGGTAGAATGGTAATTTTTTATTTTGTGTGGGATTGCTAGTAACGGCTGGGTATGTTAGGTTTTTATTTTGGGGGGATTGTTAGGGGCTGGGTATGTTAGGTTTTTATTTTAGAAAGGGATTGTTGGGGTTTTTTTTGGGTGGGGTGTTGGTGCGGAATTGATGAAATTAAGTTTTTTTTTGGTGGTCTTGAGTTTGAGTTGGTGGCGTGGGGTTTGGAGTGAGGGGGGGGAGGAGGGAATTGGTCTTAAGTTGGGTTAGGTTGATTGGGTTAGGTTAGGTGGGAATCGGTGGGTGTGGGCTGAGGAGAGGTTAGGTTATTGGGTTAGGTTGATTTGGTTAGGTTGGGTGGGAATCGTTGGGTGAGGGTTAAGGAGAGGTTAGGTTTAATTTGGGTGGAAATTGTTGGGTGTGGTTATAGGGAAGATATTAATATAAGGGAGGTGGGAGGGGAGTGTTTGGTCTGTTTAATACTTAAAGATGGAAATTCTGGGGTGCAGAGATGAGGTCTAAATTTTCGAGTGACAGTGAGCGAGGTGGTGGTATGAGTGTTGTGTATGCAAATGAGGGAAGGGCAGTTACGTGACTGTGTGTGGGGGAGTCGGGAGGTTGAGGGGAGTGTGCTAGGTTCGTGTCGGGGTTGATTTCTGTTTCCTTTGGGGTAGTGCCGTATAGGTTTACTTTGATTATTGATTTGGTTGGATGAGTGTATTGAATAATTTTTTTTGCTGTCAGGTGTATAGGGAGACAGGGGGGAGGTGTTCTTTCTCTTTGGTCTAGGGGTCTTGACCACTATTTCTGTGGGGGGAAGGGCTGCCATTTTATTCTTGGGAGTCTGGGGTGTTAGGGGAGGATCGGGTTTGGTTTGGGTGTTCGTGGTCCGGGAGTTCAACGTAGTCAAGTGGGAGAAGTCGGGTGTAGGCAAGGTCGAGGTGGAGGGGCCGGTATGTTTTGGACTGATTACTTTGGGGGGTGAGGTAATGGTAGAATGGTGAGATAAGTCAGGTGTAGGCATGGCAGAAGTGGAGGGGAGGAGGGAGACAGTGGATTCTCTGGGGGGTGGGGGGGGCATGTTGGTACGGTCGGAGATGGGGGCAGTGGGGAAGATGAGGTCGGGACCGGTTCTGAAGGAGTCAGGAATGTTTATGGTAGGGAGGCCGTTAGCCTTCAAACCCTCAATTACCAGATTTAGAAAAAGTGATCTATTACCGTTGCTTAGGGAATGTGCCAGAAGTATGATGGTGGTGATTTTTGCGTCAGTGTCGGGGGAAGGGAGGGGGGCGGTCAGGTTGTTGGTCCAGCAAGTGCGGGTGGAGAGAGTCGTGGGAGTAGGGAGTGAGTGGTGGGGAGGAGGAGGAGGTGCAGTGGGAGGTGAGGGTAGGCGTAGGCGGGGAGGGAGAGGTGTTGTGCTGTTGTTGAGTCTGATTTGGCACTTGTTGCTGACGGCAGAGTGTGGGCCTTTACAATTGCAGCATCTAGTAACAGTGGCAGTGCAGTTTCTGTATGAGTGGCCTTGATTGGCACATTTTGAACAGGTTAGTGAGTTACTGCAACGGTTGGTGGTATGTCCAAATTGGTAGCAGTTGTAGCATTGGTGGACTGGGATGTAGTGTTGGAATTCGATGTTATGTGAGGGGATGATGTTATTGCCGAATATAATTCCGTTGGATTTCAATTTGATGGCGTCAGTTTGTGTAGCTGTAGTGATTTTCAACATGGGGAGAGTTCCCATCCGGGCTGCATATGTCATTTGGGAGGTGTTGTGTGTGTTGAGTTCTGTCAATAGGTTAGGATTGTCAAGGATATGGGGGATGATTTTTCTACATATGAGGGTGCATTTTGCGCGGTATTCGGGTGAGCTGAGGACCGTTAAGCCGTTGTCTTTTAGTTTTTTGTTCAATGCTGGGGAGTGGAATAGGTCGGCGTCTTCGTCATTCTGTACAAATATTTTAATAATGTCGTCATTGGTGAAGGAACGTATTTGGAAGATCAAAGTCAGCTGAAAAATGAGTGAAGCGAGGTCTGTGCACTGTTGGATGGTACAGTCCACTTTGAGTTTAATTGAAAGCATGTTAACTGTTTGAATTGGAGATTTATGGAGATCTCCCCTAACAAATTGTCCCTAATTTCCTGCGCCCCTCACGTAGGGGAGGCCCTGCACTATCACAGAGGTCCCCAGGCGAATCGGCAGGCTGTGCTGACCCCCCGCCCTTCACACAAACACGCACTAGCGAGGTGTGGGGACAGAGGGCGTTTCCAGACGAATACTCCCCTGTACGTCAACTGACAGGGGAATAGGTCCTTTCACGGCACGGAAGATAAAGGTTAGAGTGGTAGAAAAAGGTCTGAAAACTTACTGCTGACTCTTTCTTCACACCAAGCCCCTCAGCAGCATTCGGGGTTCCTAAGGGAGGTCCGATACTGTAGGAGAGGCTCAATGTGTCGATTGAATCAACAGAATTGTCAGTTGGAGCATGGAGTCAGGTGCTTGTGATTTCCAAGGTTGGTGGGAAGGTGGGAGAGGTCCCAGAACTAGCGAATCAGCTATGTCCGTTTGATCTCCGGCTTCCCCGTCGCTCTGCGTGTCTGCTCTCTGTGGTGGTCCTGGCTCCAATGAGGCTTCGCCCACGGTTTGGTGGGAGTAGGTGGCGTGCTGTGGACGCAGCGGTAGTATCGTTCATCCAAGGCCGTCCCTCCCTCTTGGAGGTGGGGCGTAGCTTGCGGATGACGCATGCGGCACTCGTGGCCAATGAGGTGGCCACTGAGGTGGAGAATGTCTGTATATAAGCCCGCCCGCCTGCCAGGCCGCCCGCCCGTATTTACTATTTCGTCGTCGAGGTGGCCCGTACTAAACAGACTGCCCGCAAGTCCGCTGGAGGCAAGGCTCCGCAGGCAACGCCACCAAGACGCTCGCAAGTCGCCCAACCACCGGTGGTCAAAGCCCATCGTTGGGCGGAACGTCGCCTTTAAAACGGGATTAAAAGTCGTTACTGAAAATTTATGAGGCTATCGGGGCACCTTTTGGCGCACGGTCGTGAATCGCGGTTTTCGAACTGACCTAAAGCAGTGGAGTCTGCCGTCATGGCTCTGCAGGAAGCCTCTGAGGCTTACCTGGTGGGTCTTTTCGAGGACACCAACCTGTGTGCCATTCACGCCAAGCGCGTTACCATCATGCCCAAGGACATCCAGCTGGCCCGGCGCATCCGCGGAGAGCGTGCTTAAGTCCTCTTCCTTGGGGAAAAAGAAAAAGCACAACAAAACCTACCAGACATCCATAACTCGGCCCTTCTCAGGGCCAAAGAACTGTTCTGAAGATAATTTTCATGACAATCGAAATGGTTGGTGGTAGGAGAGCGTTAATTTCGGTTACCCAAATCGCCTAACGGTAAGTTGGTAACATTCGTGCAGGCACGAATGTATAGTAGGTCATCAATTCGGGAGGTGGGTGGGTGCAACAAACAAGAGCTAGTAACAAATAAATGTATAAAGAATAAGTAAGTAAATAAATAAATAAAATAAAAGAAAATACAATAAAATAAAAGAAAATACAATAAAATACAATAAAATAAAATAAATTGTTTACATGAAATAGGCGTGCTGCAAACATGAAATGAAGCCCAAACACACTCCATGTATGTCACTTTGCAGTGGGTGTAAAAGTACTCCACGCAGAATTTATTTATTTATTTATTATGTTTCGATTTAGTCCGGTTTCTACGCCAATAGAGAATGCAGATTATTATAATTTTTTTTTTTTTTTATTTCCCTCTCAATATATCACTGTCGGTAACTGTCTCTTTAACATGTAACTGTGGCTCCGATGGAGCCGATTAAGTTGTAGTAGTGGGATGGCGTGTTTGTTGTGCACAAGTAACCTCTTACTTGGAAGAGGTGTATAGTGACAACATGGTGCACCAGTTACAGCAACAGCTTGGTTCACCCGGAGGCAGCAGGATCGGACAGCTGTCTGGATTTCCCGACTTGTAATGGTGGGGCGTTTGTTGTAGTGCGCCAGGCGGGAAGCTTCGGCAGCGATGCGCTCGAAGATGTCGTTCACGAAAGAGTTCATGATGGACATAGCTTTGGAGGAGACTCCTGTGTCGGGGTGCACTTGCTTCAGTACCTTGTAGATGTAGATGCTGTAGCTTTCCTTCCTCCTGCGCTTCTTCTTCTTGTCACCCTTGGCAATGGCCTTCTGGGCCTTTCCAGCCTTCTTGGCAGCCTTTCCGGAAGTTTTGGGAGGCATGGCGGCACAGTTACTCGTGGCGCGGAGCGAGAGAATTGAAAACTGGCCCGACTAACTTTTCCTTATATACCGAGCGGGCCGCTCAGGATCAGGCTGGCTGCAGCTACGGCTCTCTTACATTGGTTGGGTCCGCAAGGCGGCCACCTGGCCCTGATCCTGAGCTTAGTATAAAAGACCAAATTGGCGGGCGGAGTTGCTCTGTCGCGAAAGCAGCGGCGGCAACGTGATGGAACGGCGGGGCAAGGTGAAGGGCAGTCAAAAGATCCCGGATTCCTGGGCCGGACTCAGTTCCCGATGGGTGGGATCTGTCTCTTGCGTAAAACAGCTTCTTCAAACGTGTTGGTTGCCGGGTGCGCCTGTGGCCTTGCTGCGGCAGATAATGGTACTGGCGGCAAGGGTCTCGAGCTGGCCAGTAACGCCGCCCGACACTCAAAAGACCCGCGATGGCTTCCGTCATCTTCCAGCTTGCCATGCATAATGATGAGGCTGAACCTGAAGCTTATCTGGTCTCATTGCCCAAGGAAGTCGTCCTTCCTAACATCCAAGCTGTGCTCCTCCCCAAGAAGAAAGAGAAGAAATAAGAACCCAAGGTTCGTTCACACAAGACAACCTAACCAAACAGGCTCCTTTCGGAGCCACAGGATATCACTTAAAGAGAGAAATATACGACATCAACGTTTTGCAGGATAACACTCTATTTTACGTGTAATTAGCATAGTCTTGTGGAAATTGAGTGAAATTGATTTTGAATGGTGTAGATGTGAAGGGCGGTTGTGGGGGCCTGGGGTGGGGGACTTAAACGGGACTTAGAAGGGCGCAAGAAGCAGCAGCAGCAGCAGCAGCAGCCAGGGAGGCGACCTTATTTTCAGTCTGGTTCATTGACAGTACACATTTACCAGCAGCATACATTGGAGTCATATTGTAATTGTAGACTAATCAGTGTGGGCAAGCTAGCCAATTTGGGATAAACAGCAAGAATGTAATGTCCTCAATGAAGTAATGACATAGTTCAAGATACAATAAGTGAGGTGGCCTGAAGTCTTTGACAGTGTCCCATTCAATAATATAGTAGTGCTTTAAAGGTGTATCACCAAGTTTACATGCTGAGTGTTCCGGTATGGGTACAGCGTTACTAACTAGCCAGATGTGTCTGTATCCTAACCTAATTCTAGCCACGACTACATCACACAGGCAAGTTGTTTGGACACTCTTCCTAGCCCCCTTGGTCCCTGTTCACCTACCTACTGTAGCAGTAAGTAGGTACCTGTTGTAAATCGAAAGGTTGCCAATTCGTATTCAGGGAAAGTTGTTGGAGCTTCTAAACTTGAACTGACACAATCCGAGGAGTGGTGACCCGAGGATCACAGACACTATCTCTCCCACTACAAATCCCTTCCTAACCTCCTGCTCCTTCCTAACCTCCTGCTCCTTCCTATGTCCTCCCAAAATTGAACCATGCTATCGCAAAGGTAATAATACAGGTAGAGACAACAACATATTTTCCTATTGTCTTATTATATATTAATAACAGAAACGCTGCCGCCATCCCGGAGGCTTTACATTGTCTCACTGTTCATTCCCTCCACAATTCTTCTTCTTCTTCTTCTTCTTCTTCTTCTTCTTCTTCTTCTTCTTCTTCTTCTTCTTCTTCTTCTTCTTCTTCTTCTTCCATCAATACTTTATTAACGGTGTATGTAAGTTTCACCATGTTTTGCACTACAGCGGTAGAGCAAAGTATATTTTGTTAGCAATAAACCAAAAGCATATTTTATGGCCTAATCATCACTACATAGAACACCACCCATAAAGCATGATACTAGTAGACCACAAAAACTACTATAAACCCCCAAAGCATATTTTATTGCCTAATCATCACTACATAGAACACCACTCATAAAGCATGATACTATTAGACCACAAACTGCTATAAACCCCAATAATATACTATACTAGTGACTCTAATTGTGTTACCCAATATTATACGAAATAATACTATAAAACATAATAATAAACACACTAATAGTGTATATTAGTTGAATGCACAATCTGATGAGAAGTCAAAAAAAAAAAAAAAAAAAATAGCAACAACCTAGAAAGAGTGTAGAGTATTTTTGTGCAAACTATTATACTAGTAGATGGTCTAAGATAACTGTATGTGAAGGAAAAGGTGTGCTCTCCACTCAAACTTGTTTTTTATGAAATCTCCTACTCCCCAGCTGAGCGGTACGCCCAATGGGAAACAAAACGTGGCACATAACACGCCGCCCGCCAGCTCTGGCTCGGTGAATAGGAATCAGTAATCGGGCGGGGTATAAACAACACCGCCGCCAATGTGCTCCTCCCATCTCTGAGGAAATCTGGCGGGCAACTTAGTATTATATTAGCATGTAATAATAATAACAATAATAATAATAATAATAATACTACTACTACTACTACTACTACTACTACTACTAATAATAATAATAATATTAATAATAATAATATTAATAATAATAACATGCAATTTCATTTTATAACACATACTAACAAAATAGTGTATAGCCTACTATACTTAACTATAATAGGTTAGGTTGCGTAGGAGGATCTAAAAAGTACAGTAGTATACACACACACACACACACACACACACACACACACACACACACATACATATAGACAACAAACTAAATTAGAAACCACACGTCAGTGAAGTTATCAAATCCTCCAGTTTCCGTCTCCACCTCCTACGCCGACTCAAGTCCCTCGGTGGTCCTGCACACGCGCTCCTCAGTGTTTACACAACATTCATACTTCCCAAGCTCACCTATGCCTCCTCCACCTGGTCTTCCTCCCTAAATGCCACACAACGTAAACACCTCGAAAAAGTGCAAAAGAGGCCATGCAAGATTATTCTCTACCCTTCCTACTCCACATATCAAGAAGCGCTCAACACACTGACCCTTTAGACTCTCACTGACCATCACCACGACCTCATCTGCAAATTTGGTAAGAAGCTTCTACACCATCCCCGACACCGGCTCCTACTACCACCTGAGATCCCTAGTCCGAGAATTGCTCTTCGCCACCACAACCGCATCCAGCCCAGCCCATACGTGCACGAACTGATCGCTATAAGAACAGCCCAGTCCCAACCATTGTAAAAATTATCGATAACTTGTAATAAATCAGTGTACTCACTCCCAGTAAACACTACTCCTTGCACTGTCACTATGTTGAAATGAACTGTAGTTTGAGCTTTTCCCCAGCTAGTTATTATATGTCTTATTTGTGTCACTCATGTTACTTGTATATTATTTGTAATTCGTAACCCATTTCCCAAATATGTAACTGTATATTTTCAGTCTTCTGGCTGCCAAGCTCTTTCAATAAACCGTTAATTATTATTATTATTATTATTATTATTTATATGTTGGCCCATACCAACTCACTCCCCTGAACCCTCCTCCCCAGCCGACTATCAACAAGTTCTTGCCATAAGGTACTATCTCATTTGGCAAAGGAATGGAACCAGTGATGAATAGTGGTGAACAGTGCTTAACTCAGTGAAAAACAACTCGGCAGTTGAGTCTTACCCAAGCTAGCTCACCACCTTCACACAGTGAGGTCCCAGGTACCCAGTTATACTTCCCCTGAGACTCCACGATAGAGAGGCCTGGGACCACACCTCACCCACTTGAATGAGTGAGTCATGTCGACCACGTGGTGTCCCCAAGATGCTACGACAACACGTAGTGAATGTTTTGCTACAGCATCATCATGTGAATTTCCTCATAACACCATCTGTGAGGTAACTTCTACATCATCAGGCCCCTCATAACGCCATCTGTGAGGGAGTTACTACACTACGTGTCTGGTGTTCAACATCTGCATTGTCTACGTGCAAGCATCAATCACCTTTCTCTAAGGCTTTTAACCTAAAGTCATTTTGTATACTTTCGAAAAGCCCTTGTTTGGGGAAGGTAGGAGAGAGTAGTCGTCATTATTGTCCAAGCCACATTATTTATGTCTATATATAAGTAATGTAGGCTGGTTTTTAAATACCTCAATCCCCTAACGGTGCCGTTTGTATATTAAGAAATACCGAAGCCATACAGTACAACACCAGCGAATATGAAGTATCACTGTAACCGACAACTGTTACTCACTCATACCTACATACATATATAGAGTCTTTACAGAATGATAGCAGACACGGGGAAGACGAACAACAAGAGGAGAAGAGTTAGAAGAAAATCAACTTCAAGCTAAGAAGAAGAATACCAAGACATTTCCTCCAAACAAGAAAACAACACACACACAATCAAGCCGACCAAACACTGAGAAACCATGGCGGAACCCAACATGCACCGGACGCTTGACCTGACTCTATCCTGCCGCATCCAGGCGAGTTGCTGCTTAAAGTCCCTCACGCAAGCGCTGTTTAGCCACTGCACCTATTTTATCCTCCTAAAATTCACTTCAATCCCCCCTGCCACTAGCATGTTATGTATGTATGTATGTATGTATGTATGTATGAATGAATGCTAACTGCAACTTTGCGTATAAAAACTCATTACTCTTACCGAAGTAATATAGTGCGTGGTTATGTTATGTCATGTTAGGATAGATTATAAACTACATTGGGTTACATTTCGTGAGGTTCGGTGACGCTACAGGAAGTTAGGTGAGGTACCTGGAGGTTAGGTGAATGTTGACTGACTGACTGACTGACTGACTGACAATTATTAGGAAGTGGTTCCAACACGTTCACACACAACCTATACTCATACCACAAGTCCAGAATTAGAGAGGATCATGTTATTGGATATATTTTCAAAGATTTACTCAGTGTCTAACCAACTCTTTAGCGATTTAAATGTGGACCTAAAATTAGGTCCGTATATTTGTTTGTCGTGGTGGTGGTGGTGGTGTGCGCCCGTCCATCAGGTTGATTAACCACCAAAACCATAAAGGGTGCGGCCCTGCCGTTTCAGGGCATAAACCACATCCATGGCGGTGACGGTCTTCCTTTTTGCGTGCTCGGTGTAGGTGACGGCGTCACGGATGACGTTCTCCGGAAACACCTTGAGGACGCCGCGGGTCTCCTC
>NW_024729375.1:12500-22476 GCF_018991925.1 Homarus americanus | reverse complement strand
GTATGAACGTATAGGACAGACAAATTATTGTGACAGCTGCACCAAGGCATACACATCTATCACCAAGTATGCCCGTCACATTAAGATTAGACACCAACAACGTCTACAGGTCAGATGTAGCATCTGCAAAGAGGCACTGAGCGAGACCAAGAGGTACGACGACCACCTCATGGAATGCATAGTGTTATCTGTGCTCCCAGAGCCGAGCTGCCAAACACCAACCAAACACCAGAACAGCAAGCAGGATACACCAACACCACAGCCAGAGGTGAACCAATGTGGCGTCTGCGGAAAAACGTATGCTAGTGGGCGAGGCCTCACCCAGCACACTAGGATGGCTCACCCAGGAGTGTACAATGCAACACTCCAACCCGCCAAGCGAAAAACCTACTCTCCACAGGAAATGGCAATAGTGGCAGAGGAAGAGGTACGACTCCTCCGTTCCGGCAAGAAGACGACCTTCATCAACCAGCTCCTGCTGAGTAGTCTTCCGGAGGGGTCATTCAAGCTTGAGCGACTTAAGGCAATGCGAAGAACACCCAAGTACAGAACACTCGTACAGGAAGGCCTCGATTCCATCAACAACACCGAGAGGCCAAATCAACGCACGGACGAAGGCGGCGAGAGGGCACCCAACCACTAAGATCTCCCACCGGCAGGGGATGATCCCAACCCTTCTGACCCAGACGACTCTGATGGCAACCCGGAGGAGGGCCCGGACCATGAGCTCGAGGCAAGAAGGAGGTTGTGGGAGTACTTAATGGTGCTCAGCACGGAGGAGGAGTTGGCCGACACGCTGTTTACCGATCTCAATCTGGTACTGCGCAATGTCCCAGCTCCGGATTCACTGACGGAGGTGGACACCCGCGCAGCGCTGGAGGGACTGGAGTCAGCACTGTGGCAACACAGACCGAGGCTCTTCACCGGCAGAAGACAACCTCGGCGGAGGAACACCGACAACAACCCGCCCAGGGAGGAACACCTACCCAGAAGAGTGCGTAAAAAGAGGGAATATGCAAGAACACAGCGGGCATACCACCGGAACCCGAAAGAACTCGCCAACAAGATCATCAATGCTGTAGAGTTCGAGGGAGATACACCTACGATTGCGGAATTCGACAACGAGTTTCGACCTAGGTTTTCCGCCCCATCTCCCCGGGACGACTCACCATACACCAGCACGCCCAACGACAGAATGCTAAACACCCTTCAGCCAATCTCACTGAAAGACATCCAGGAGGCACTACGGGGACCAGAAACGGCAGCGGGTCCTGATAACCCAGAATTAGATACAAGGGCCCTACGAAGACTAGGACCTGGTGTTCTGGGCAGGATCTTCAACGTGTGGCTCTACCTGGCCAAAGTTCCCCAGTGGACAAAAACGAGCAGAACAACAATGCTCCCCAAGAAGTCACCCTTAGGAAACCCATCTAATTGGCGACCCATCACCATCGGCTCGCACTTCCTAAGGGTCTACTGCAAAGTCCTGGCACATAGACTGAGCCTCAATGCGGACACCAGCATAAGCCAAAAGGCTTTCCGGGCGGTCGACGGGTGCGGGGAAAACCTCGCACTGGTCGAGGGCATCATCAGACACGCCCGGAAGGAGAAGAGGAACGTCTACCTGACCTTCGTAGACGTAGCGAAAGCATTTGATACCGTTTCGCACTCCTCCCTCAAGAGAGCTCTCCGTCGGCTAGATACCCCACATCACATTCTAGCCATTGTGCAGGACTTGTATGACAACTTGGAGACCCAGATCTGTGTCGAAGGCGCGGAATCGGAGGCTATACCCATCACCAGAGGAGTCAAGCAGGGGTGTCCACTCTCCCCTTTCCTCTTTTGTGCGGTGGTGGATGAATTCCTGGCATCATTAGAACCAGCAGCCGGTTATCATCTCAACGAGAACACCAGCGTTGCGGGTAAACGGCGGGAGTAACTATGAAGTACTTAGTTAACCCCGAGCTTCTAGCTTACCCAAGATTAATGCATCCTAGAGCACATGTGCTCTAGAATGCGGCCTCACTAATCCGCGTCTGGGAGGTTTTCTGCTTCCTTATAGCAGTTGACCAAGAACCCAAACAGACCAGAAAGGCTTGTAACTACAACTTCTGGTGCGGGGACGAGAATGGGGACCTACGATGCCCCTTGGTTCAATACCAAGGCTGGAATCGAAACAGGCGACCATTCGGTAATTTGGCTGACTCACCCGAGTCGGGGGGTGTCAGTGTAACCCCCACCACTTAATCCCGGGGTTGACGGCGTTGAGCTAAATCCGTTCCGAGCGCCTGAAACCCTGGCCGGGCAGAAGCCTATTCTGCCAATGAATCGCAAAACCTGTGCTAGCGCCTTCATGAAGGCACCTGTCTGCCAAGTGGTTGTCCGACACCAGGCATCCCGGCAGGAGGGGGGGGGCTCGGAAGAGCACGCCATAGCGCTCGGTTGTTATTCCCAGGAGTCGTGTACTGGGAAAAGACTCGACTGACTGCCGGTAAACGGCGGTTGGAGGAATTTTGACTCGATAAGGGTAGCCAAATGCCTCGTCATCTAATTAGTGACGCGCATGAATGGATTAACGAGATTCCCACTGTCCCTATCTACTATCTAGCGAACCCACAGGCAGGGGAACGGGCCTGCACTAAACAGCGGGGAAAGAAGACCCTGTTGAGCTTGACTAGTCTGATTTTGTAGAGAGACATCAGAGGTGTAGCATAAGTGGGAGGCCGTTCCGCCTCCGTGTGGGCGGCCGCCAGTGAAATACCACTACTCTGATCGTTTCTTTACTTACTCGGTGAGACGGAATGGGAGTCTCCCCGCGCGGGAGCGTCTCCTCTTTCTTGCCCTAAGCGGCGGAAGGGCCGACGAGTGGACGTGCGGTTCCGGCCGGGTACGCTAACAGCGAAGCGCCCGCCGAGCGTCTCTGGCGAAGGCAGGCGCTTCGCGCCCCGTGATCGCTCGAGGACATTATCAGGTGGGGAGTTTGACTGGGGCGGTACATCTGTCAAATGATAACGCAGGTGTCCTAAGGCCAGCTCAGCGTGGACAGAAACCTCGCGTAGAGCAAAAGGGCAAATGCTGGCTTGATCCTGATTTTCAGTACGAATACGGACTGCGAAAGCAAGGCCTATCTATCCTTTTGACTTTAGGAGTTTTAAGCAAGAGGTGTCAGAAAAGTTACAACAGGGATAACTGGCTTGTGGCGGCCAAGCATTCATAGCGACGTCGCTTTTTGATCCTTCGAAGTCGGCTCTTCCTATCATTGTGAAGCAGAATTCACCAAGCGTTGGATTGTTCACCCACTAACAGGGAACGTGAGCTGGGTTTAGACCGTCGTGAGACAGGTTAGTTTTACCCTACTGTTAAAATGAGGTCGTTGCGATAGTAGTCCTGCTCAGTCTGAGAGGAACGGCAGGTCCGGACATATGGTTCCGTTCTTGGTCGATCGGCCAGTGGAGGCGAGGCTACGTCCGTGGGATTATGCCTGAAAGCCTCTAAGCAGCATCCCGGCTGAAGAAACAGCGATACCTCGTGCGGCTGCGCATGGGACGGTCAAGGAATATTGAGAGACTCTGGCGGGCAGCTTGCTGCCGGAAGGGCTCAGACCCATGCAAAGGGGAACTTCGAGAGTCGTGTCATCAGTGCCGGCTCTCCCGTCCCAAATGCGGATCACCCGAATGCTGATGTGCCGTACCGAATCGTTCGTAGACGACTTACGTACCGGTCAGGGTGTTGTAGATGGCAGAGCAACATCCTCACTGCGATCCATTAAGACTTCTCCCTACCAGGCCGGAGGTTTCGTCACGCCCCCCGATGGCGAAATCCTCCATTACAGCAGCGGCAGCAGTGTCTAGCGGCCTGCTCCATTGCGCAAGTGTCTGTTTAACCTAACCTTGGTTAAAGTGTATTGGTGTCCTGAAGTTTTATAGAGGCTTGCCAGCCTAAGTAAGAGACAAAAAAATAATCCAACAACCTCTCCTTGGTAGTAGTAGTAGAGAGTGTATTGGTGTCCTGAAGTTTTATAGAGGCTTGCCAGCCTAAGTAAGAGACAAACAAATAATCCAACAACCTCTCCTTGGTGGTAGTAGTAGTAGAGAGTGTGTTGGTGTCCTGAAGTTTTATAGAGGCTTGCCAGCCTGAGTAAGAGACAAACAAATAATCCAACAACCTCTCCTTGGTAGTAGAAGAGTGTATTGGTGTCCTAAAGTTTTAGCGAGGCTTGCCAGCCTGAGTAAGACAAAGAAATAATCCAGACAGCCACTACTACCTAACCTAACCGTGGTGCAGTCCACACTACCAGACCGCTGGAGGTTTCGTCACGCCCCCCGATGGCGAAATCCTCCGTTACAGCAGAAGTGTCTGTTTAACCTAACCTTAGTACAGAGTCTATTGGTGTCCACAATTTTATAGAGGCTAGCCAGCCTAAGTCAATAACAGACAGAAAGAAATAATCCAAGCAGCCAACACTACCTAACCTTGGTGTAAAGTCTATTGGGGGCCTAAATTTTATAGAGATATACAGGCAGCCACCACTACTTTCGCCGGAGGTTTCGTCACGCTCCCCGATGGCGAAGTCCTCCATTACAGCAAAAGTGTGTAGCGGCCTGCTCCAAGTGTCTGTTTAACCTAACCTTAGTACAAAGTCTATTGGTGTCCTCAATTTTATAGAGGTTAGCCACCCGAAGTCAATAAGAGACAAAGAAATAATCCAAGCAGCCACCACTATCTAGGGTAAACTGTTTAGCCTGACCGTGGTAAAGTCTAACGGGGGACCTTAAATTTTATAGATTAATAATACAGGCAACTACCTAATCTAACCTAACCTAACCTAACCAACCACTACCGGGCCGCCGGAGGTTTCGTCGATGTCGAAACCCTCTTCCTTCTTGTATTGGCAAGGGGAGCTTGCTTTAACTTAGGTATGCTAGCCTAAGTAAAAATAGATGCCCCATCCTTATTGGTGTTGTCGATGGCACAGCACAGCACAGCACCGTGCCTATGACGAAATCAACTTCATTAAACTCAACTCATACTTCAAATGCACCAAGAGAACTTGCACACCCGAATGGGAGACCGTCAGAGTCAATCGAGGGTCGATTTAAAAGCATACTATACAAAATGATCCGAGAATCTGCACATACCGAGTGGGAGACGGTCGTGAAAGCGTCCGCCCTTGTACGCTGGATGGAACTATTTCAATATAGTAAGGGGTAGGGGCACCTCGGTCATATTATACAACATACCAAAGAAGTTCCACACCCGCATGGGAGACCGTCAGAGTCAATCGGGGGTCGATTTAATAGCATACTACAGAAACTTGCACACCCGAATGGGAGACCGTCAAAGTCAATCACACCCGAATGGGAGACCGTCAAAGTCAATCGGGGGTCGATTTAATAGCATACTACAGAAACTTGCACACCCGAATGGGAGACAGTCAAAGTCAATCGGGGTCGATTTGATAGCATACTACAGAAACTTGCACACCCGAATGGGAGACCGTCAAAGTCAATCGGGGGTCGATTTAATAGCATACTACAGAAACTTGCACACCCGAATGGGACACCGTCAAAGTCAATCGGGGGTCGATTTGATAGCATACTACAGAAACTTGCACACCCGAATGGGAGACCGTCAAAGTCAATCGGGGGTCGATTTGATAGCATACCACAGAAACTTGCACACCCGAATGGGAGACCGTCAAAGTCAATCGGGGGTCGATTTAATAGCATACTACAGAAACTTGCACACCCGAATGGGAGACCGTCAAAGTCAATCGGGGGTCGATTTAATAGCATACTACAGAAACTTGCACACCTGAATGGGAGACCGTGAAAGTCAATCGGGGGTCGATTTGATAGCATACTACAGAAACTTGCACACCCGAATGGGAGACAGTCAAAGTCAATCGGGGGTCGATTTAATAGCATACTACAGAAACTTGCACACCCGAATGGGAGACAGTCAAAGTCAATCGGGGGTCGATTTGATAGCATACTACAGAAACTTGCACAACTAACGGGAGGGATCACAAAGTTCAGGGTCGATTTGATAGCATACTACAGAAACTTGTACACCTGAATGGGAGACAGCCAAAGCCGAATCGGGGCTGATTTAATAGCATACTACAGAAACTTGCACACCCGAATGGGAGACCGTCAAAGTCAATCGGGGGTCGATTTAATAGCATACTACAGAAACTTGCACACCCGAATGGGAGACCGTCAAAGTCAATCGGGGTCGATTTGATAGCATACTACAGAAACTTGCACACCCGAATGGGAGACAGTCAAAGTCAATCGGGGGTCGATTTAATAGCATACTACAGAAACTTGCACACCCGAATGGGAGACCGTCAAAGTCAATCGGGGGTCGATTTAATAGCATACTACAGAAAATTGCACACCCGAATGGGAGACCGTCAAAGTCAATCGGGGGTCGATTTGATAGCATACTACAGAAACTTGCACACCCGAATGGGAGACCGTCAAAGTCAATCAGTCGATTTAATAGCATACTACAGAAACTTGCACACCCGACCGAGACCACAAAGTCAATTCGGGTCGATGACAGCATACTACAGAAACTTGCACACCCGAATGGGAGACCGTCAAAGTCAATCGGGGGTCGATTTGATAGCATACTACAGAAACTTGCACACCCGAATGGGAGACCGTCAAAGTCAATCGGGGGTCGATTTGATAGCATACTACAGAAACTTGCACACCCGAATGGGAGCCAGTCAAAGTCAATCGGGGGTCGATTTAATAGCATACTACAGAAACTTGCACACCCGAATGGGAGACCGTCAGAGTCAATCGAGGGTCGATTTAATAGCATAATATACAAAATGATCCGAGAATGTGCACACACCGAGTGGGAGACGGTGATGAAAGCGTCCGCCCTTGTACACTGGATGGCACTATTTCACTATAGTAAGGGGTAGGGCGACCTCGGTCATATTATACAACATACCAGAGAAGTTCCACACCCGCATGGGAGACCGTCAAAGTGAATCGGGGGTCGATTTGATAGCATACTACAGAGAACTTGCACACCCGAATGGGAGACCGTCAAAGTCAATCGGGGGTCGATTTGATAGCATACTACAGAGAACTTGCACACCCGAATGGGAGACAGTCAAAGTCAATCGGGGGTCGATTTAATAGCATACTACAGAAACTTGCACACCCGAATGGGAGACCGTCAAAGTCAATCGGGGGTCGATTTGATAGCATACTACAGAAACTTGCACACCCGAATGGGAGACCGTCAAAGTCAATCGGGGGTCGATTTGATAGCATACTACAGAAACTTGCACACCCGAATGGGAGACAGTGAAAGTCAATCGGGGGTCGATTTAATAGCATACTACAGAAACTTGCACACCCGAATGGGAGACAGTGAAAGTCAATCGGGGGTCGATTTAATAGCATACTACAGAAACTTGCACACCCGAATGGGAGACCGTCAAAGTCAATCGGGGGTCGATTTAATAGCATACTACAGAAACTTGCACACCCGAATGGGAGACCGTCAAAGTCAATCGGGGGTCGATTTGATAGCATACTACAGAAACTTGCACACCCGAATGGGAGACAGTCAAAGTCAATCGGGGGTCGATTTAATAGCATACTACAGAAACTTGCACACCCGAATGGGAGACCGTCAAAGTCAATCGGGGGTCGAGCATACTTTACAAAATGATCCGAGAATCTGCACACACACCGAGTGGGAGACGGTGATGAAAACGTCCGCCCTTATATGTTCGATTGCACTATTTCACTATATTAAGGGGAGAGGGTGCCTTCGCACACATATTCGGTGTGAAATATCTTCCGCCCCCCAGCGGAGCGCTTCGGCGCCTCTGCGAAGCAAAGCGCGGCATTCAAAAACAACAACCAAAATTGCCGTCGCTTTCCCTTCCCTGCCCTGCAATGGCTGGAGCAGCAGCAGTAGCAGAAGAAGAAGCAAGAGAGAGAGAAAATAGTCTCATGGGGGTCAGAGGAATGGCAGGAGCGACCTATGAATTCTCACTAGCCAGGTCTGTCTCAATTGAACATTATTACTCTTCGGCGCACACGTCGCCACCACGGTTTCGCTGACAGCAGCAGCAGCATGATGTTGTGTCTACCAATAAGTCCCGAACATGGTTATTCGGCTGTTCTCGAACAGTCAGGTTTTAAACTTGCCTAACAAACGATCAAACAACCTCCACTCTCGAGGTGCGGTACGGTGACTGTCCTATCGTCCGCCCCTGTATGCTGGATTGCACTAATTCACTATATTAAGGGGAGAGGGTGCCTTCACACACCTATTCTGTGTGGAATATCTTCTGCCCCCCAGCGGAGCGCTTCGGCGCCTCTGCGAAGCAAAGCGCGGCATTCAAAAACAACAACCAAAACTGCCGTCGCTTTCCCTTCCCTGCCCTGTATTGGCTGGAGCAGCAGAAGGTTTTTTAGAGAAAATAGTCCGGCGGGGGTCAGAGGAATGGCAGGAGCGCTTTATCTATGAATTTCTACTAGCCAGGTCTGTCTCCCCAATTGAACATTATTACTTTCTCGGCGCACACGTCGCCACCACGGTTTCCGCGACAGCAGCAGCATCATGATGTTGCGGCCTGTTGTAAGTCCGGAACCGGGTTATTCGGCTGTTCGCTAACAGTCGGGTTTTTCTTAACTTTGCCTAACAAACGATCAAAAACAACTTCCACTCGAGGTGCGGCACGGTGACCGTCCTTATCGTCCGCTCTTGTATGCTGGATTGCACTATTTCACTATATTATGAGGGTGCCTTCACACACCTATTCGGTGGGAATATCTTCCGCCCCCAGCGAGCGCCGCGCCTCTCTGGCGGCTAAAGCTGCATTCAAAAACAACAACCAAAGTTGCCGCCGCTGCTTTCCTTCCTGCTCCTGTACGGCTGGAGCAGCAGCATACAGAAGAAGAGAGAGAGAAAATAGTCTCATGGGTCAGAGGAATGGCAGTGGAGCGCGATCTATGAATTTCACTAGCCAGGTCTGTCTCCCAATTGAACATTATTACTCTCTCGGCGCGCACGTCGCCACCACGGTTTCCGCGACAGCAGCAGCATCATGATGTTGCGTCTATTGTAAGTCCGGAACCGGGTTATTCGGCTGTTCGCGAACAGTCAGGTTTTAACCTTGCCTAACAAACGATCAAACAACTTCCACTCTCGAGGTGCGGTACGGTGACTGTCCTATCGTCCGCTCTTGTATGCTGGATTGCACTATTTCACTATATTAAGGGGAGAGGGTGCCTTCACACACATATTCGATGTGAAATATCTTCCGCCCCCCAGCGGAGCGCTTCGGCGCCTCTGCGAAGCAAAACGCGGCATTCAAAAACAACAACCAAAATTGCCGTCGATTTCCTCTCCCTGCCCTGCAATGGCTGGAGCAGAAGGAGAGCGAGAGAGAGAATAGTCTCATTGGGTCAGAGGAATGGCAGTGGAGCGGGCTAATGGCGAGTAGGCTCGCGATCTATCAATTACACTAGCCAGGTCGCTCTCCCTATTGAACATTATTACTCTCTCACGTCGCCACTGCGGTTTCCGCGACAGCAGCAGCATCATCATGATGTTGCATCCACCAATTAGTCCGGAACCGGGTTATTCGGCTGTCTGCGAACAGTCCGGTTTTAACCTTACCCAACATCCACTCTCGAGGTGCGGTACGGTGAATGTCCTATCGTCCGACCTTGTATGCTGGATTGCACTATTTCACTATATTAAGGGGAGAGGGTGCCTTCACACACATATTCGGTGTGAAATATCTTCCGCCCCCCAGCGGAGCGCTTCGGCGCCTCTGCGAAGCAAAGCGCGGCATTCAAAAACAACAACCAAAATTGCCGTCGCTTCCCTGCCCTGCAATGGCTGGAGCAGAAGGAGAGAGAGAGAGAGAGATTTTAGTCTCATTGGATCAGAGGAATGGCAGTGGAGCGGGCTTATGGCGAGTAGG
>NW_024729375.1:0-2500 GCF_018991925.1 Homarus americanus | reverse complement strand
GGATACGCCTAACCACCTTCTGGATGTTGTGAAGGATCTTTACAGCCACGTAGGGACAAGCATTTGCGTTCCCGGCGGGGAGTCAGACCCCATCCCCATGACCAGAGGAGTGAAGCAGGGATGTCCATTGTCCCCCTTCCTTTTCTGTGCCGTGGTGGATGAGTACCTGGAGTCCCTGGGTCCTGTCGTTGGATACCGCCTGGACGATGTAACGTCGGTGGCGGTGACAGGATTCGCGGACGACCTGGTAATAGTCTCTGAGTCCAGGCTCGGGATGCAGAGGAGCCTGAATCAGCTCGACCGGTTCCTTGGTGCGAGGGGACTGGCCGCGCAGCCCACGAAGTGTGCCACACTGGGTCTTGAGCGGGCTGCAAGGGGTAGGTATGGTGTGAAGCTCAGGGTCGTGACCGAGGAATGCTTTACAATGCTGAACTCGACCACGGGTCTGGCCGAATACCTACCAAGAATTGAACCTGATGAGTACGTGAGGTACTTAGGGCTCCAAGTGGGGCCCTCAGGACTTGAGAGACCGGGGAGTAGGGTCGATGGCGAAAAACAAAAACTCCAGAACATCATGGAGAAAATAGGAGGTTCTTCGCTGAAACCCTTGCAAAAGATCAAGATACTGAAGTCTCAGATTATCCCGAGGCTTCAGTATAGGTACGTGAAGGGATCCTGTTCTATGAACCTTCTCAGGGCACTAGACAGGACCCTTCGCGACCGGACCAGGCAATGGCTCCACCTACCTCGGACGCTAAATACAGCGGCCATTGGCCTACCCATGAGAGACGGGGGCGTGGGAGTGCCCTCGCTACTGGAGACCGTTGCCCAGCAGAAAATGGGACTGCTACGGCGTCTCGAGGCCTCAGACGACCCTGCAGTAAGGTTTATAGCCTCTGGGGGTCTCTGGGGTCGCGAAGTCGGGGCAATGGCGAGGCACTTCCGGGTAGGCCATGTAGACAATAACACCTTGTCTCAATTGAAAAGGTCGCTGTTGCGGAAGAAGAGGGAAGAGTGGAGTACATCCTGGCATGGCAAGGGGGCGGAGAACTTCTTTGGAAGCCGGGCCAGCAATACCATCTTGCGAAATGATCTAGGCCCAGGCAGGAAAGCCATCGACCTATTGCGACTCAGGTCTCAGACCATCAATTGCCGAGTCTCTAGAGCCATTGGCCGGGTGCCTAATGAGGACTTGGGAAGATTGACCTGTCGCCAATGTGGGGAAGGGCAGGAGGATATACTACATCTCTTACAGAGGTGTCCTGCTGCCCAAAACCACAGGGTGACAAGACATGACCGTATCCTCCTTAAGCTAAAACAGTGGCTACAGGGAGAAGGCTTCCATGTACTCTTAGAGCCGCGAGTACAAAGTGGTCACACGTTCGTGAAGCCTGATCTGATCCTGCAGAAAAATGGCCAGTACTCGGTGCTCGACGTCTGTGTGCCCTTCGAAAGCGATATTAACACCCTTCGCTTAGCTGAGCAGCACAAGATCGATAAGTACCGTGCACACGAGGTCGACATCAGGAGGTTCATTGCTAACAACAGCTCGCTGCCTCCGGTAGCTGCAGTGAACTTCCTGGGTGTTGCCTTCGGTGCACGAGGTGGCATAAGACCAGCCACTATCAAGCTGCTCAGCCGGTTGGGCATCAGACGCGCGGGCATCGAGATACTTGTCACAATGGCCATTGAGGGATCTATAAACATCCTTAGATCCCTCAGACTGCAGGCGGACGGCTAGGATGTCGCTCCGCGGCCCGAATGCTGGGGCTGGGGCGTTCGCCCACACTGCAAGCAGGGCAGTTAGATCTCATCCCTGCCAAAGAGCTCCAATCCACCGGGGTGCTGCTGCTCCCGGGACACACGCGGAGTTCGGGCCTGCTGTGGCGGGCGCTCTATTCTAAAAACTCTGACAAGAGGTTTTTTAACTCATTCATTTTTTAAATTTTTAGCTAGGTTTTAGTCCTCTCCTGACAAGTCGGAGATGACCATCGCTCCGATTCCTTCTGCAACAGACACGGACAGCAGCCTCATCCATGAGCTCCACGAGTGTGTCACCACGAGCAACTGGCAGCCCTCCCAAACCAGCAGCCGCCAGCAGGGCCGGCGGTTAATAAATAAGGCCCTTAAAATATCTTTATGGGGTGGGATGGGGTACCAGTTGCCGACCACATCTTAGACATCCGGTGACCAACATCCAAGCACTGCGGGGAGCTCCCTACCAGGATGGATATTGCGGAAGGGAAGAAATGCCAGGAGAGTGGTTGTGCAGGGAACCTGGTAATCCCTGCAAGATAGTCAGTTTTTTAGGGGCACCGTTGTGCATTTAAGTTTTTAATTTTTAAAGAAAATTAGATAAAGTGAAGAGCGTCCGGGCAGCAGGAAGCGGCTCCGTGTTGTTGTCATTAACAAACATTGTTGTGAGTATTACTAGCCAAATGCCTCGTCATCTAATTAGTGACGCGCCTGAATGGATTAACGAGATTCCCACTGTCCCTAT
>NW_024729374.1:0-13132 GCF_018991925.1 Homarus americanus | reverse complement strand
CACTACCACACGTTGATAAGACAAGAATAAGATAGATTTATAAACTTGAGTAAAATAATCTTCCCTCAACGCGCCTTATCTTGTTTTTTTTTAGTTTGTTTTTGTCTTTCCTGTTCGTTTGTTTACTGTAGGTGTTGACGATCATACACGAGTTGGTGAGTTGTCGTATCACATTTGGTCTAATTCCTTGGTGAGAACTGGAGAGAACTGTTATATCTCTCTCGTGTAAGATGTTCTAACTTATTTGTCCTAAGAGAGTGTGTGTGTGTGTGTGTGTGTGTGTGTGCGTGCCCATATAACACGTCTGAGGAAGGAAGAAAGAAAGTGAAAAATATTATCTGTGAGTCACATCTTGATATAGAAAGTTACTATACTTTCTCCCATCTTCCCACTGGCCAGTTTTCACTAGTGTGGTGGGGGAGACGGGCGGGAGGGAGGGCGCGGCAAAACAGCGTAAGAATCCACTGGAGAAAACCTCACCACAATAAAGCTCACACTACAATGGGCAATATTTCCACTAGACAGAATCCTATCCATAACTTATCAGCTCTGGTTATTTAAGGTTAGCGGGAGTTCAAATAACCAGTACAGTGTGTTCGGTCAGGTCAAGTCAAGTCAAGTCAGGTCAGGTCAGGTCACGAGAGGGGTTGCCTAAAAGTGTGGCGATGGTGGTGTGTGAATGACATCGTGGCGTCCTTTTAGGCAACTTTGGTAGAAATAAAACGTCAAGGTGTGGCCAGGGATCACCTGAACTTTAGGACACCCCAGGGATCACCTGAACTTTAGGCACCCCAGGGATCACCTGAACTTTAGGCACCCCAGGGATCACCTGAACTTTAGGCACCCCAGGGATCACCTGAACTTTAGGCACCCCAGGGATCACCTGAACTTTGGGCACCCCAGGGATCACCTGAACTTTAGGACACCCCAGGGATCACCTGAACTTTAGGCACCCCAGGGATCACCTGAACTTTAGGCACCCCAGGGATCACCTGAACTTTAGGCACCCCAGGGATCAACCTGAACTTTAGGCACCCCAGGGATCACCTGAACTTTAGGCACCCCAGGGATCACCTGAACTTTAGGCACCCCAGGGACCACCTGAACTTTAGGCACCCCAGGGATCACCTGAACTTTAGGCCCCAGGGATCACCTGAACTTTAGGCACCCCAGGGATCACCTGAACTAGGCACCCCAGGATCACCTGAACTTTAGGCACCCCAGGGACCACCTGAACTTTAGACACCCCAGGGACCACCTGAACTTTAGACACCCCAGGGATCACCTGAACTTCCATTTCCCCAGGACCACCTGAACTAGGCACCCCAGGGATCACCTGAGCTTTAGGCACCCCAGGGATCACCTGACTTTAGGCTTTAGGGATCACCTGAACTTTAGGCACAGGGATCACCTGAACTTTAGGCACCCAGGATCCACCTGAACTTCCGACACCCAGGGATCACCTGAACTTTAGGCACCCCAGGGGACCACCTGAACTTTAGGCACCCCAGGGGACCACCTGAACTTTAGGCACCCCAGGGGACCACCTGAACTTTAGGCACCCCAGGGGACCACCTGAACTTTAGGCACCCCAGGGGACCACCTGAACTTTAGGCACCCCAGGGGACCACCTGAACTTTAGGCACCCCAGGGGACCACCTGAACTTTAGGCACCCCAGGGGACCAACTGAACTTTAGGCACCCCAGGGGACCACCTGAACTTTAGGCACCCCAGGGGACCACCTGAACTTTAGGCACCCCAGGGGACCACCTGAACTAGGCACCCCAGGGACCACCTGAACTGAACACTTGGGGGACCCACCTCAAGACTTTAGGCACCCCAGGGGACCCACCCTGAAATTTAGGCACCCCAAGGACCACCTGAACTTTAGGCACCCCAGGGACCACCTGAACTTTAAACTTGAGACCACCTGAACTTTAGGCACCCCAGGGGACCACCTGAACTTTAGGCACCCCAGGGGACCACATGGTACTAGACGTAGTTCCTGTGCTTAAGAATAGCAGGACGTCATGGCGTTCTGTACACGGATAATGATGTTTATGGTATGACGTCACGGCGTACTCCCCTGATGTTTATGGTATGACGTCGCGGCGTACTCCCCCTGATGTTTATGGTATGACGTCACGGCGTACTCCCCTTGATGTTTATGGTATGACGTCACGGCGTACTCCCCAGATGTTTATGGTATGACGTCACGGCGTACTCCCCAGATGTTTATGGTATGACGTCACGGCGTACTCCCCCTGATGTTTATGGTTGACGTCACGGCGTACTCCCCCTGATGTTTATGGTATGACGTCTCGGCGTACTCCCCCTGATGTTTATGGTATGACGTCACGGCGTGCTAGCAGGCCCTCATCCCCGGGTACTCTCAGCCCTCTCACTTTCTCTCAGGAACCTGCACCGCTCCCAGGCTAAGTTTCCAATTGGCACTGGGCACGACGCCATATGACCTGACAGCTGTACTCCTCCCCCACCTCGGCCTCCTACAGGATTTTTTTTATTGCATTCTTAACTTTCGCTTTTGGTGTTGTGTAGGCGAGTTAATAGAACACCTGATTCTAGATGGATGTTCTCGTGTTGTTCTTGGTCGTAGTGTTCATCTGTTTTTTTTATATAATTTGTTCATGATTATTTCTGTTTCCTTCTCTTTTTACTTTTCTGTTCTATTTTATTTCTTTTCGTTTATTCCTTCTTTATCATTCGTTAGTCTATCTCCCTGACCAGAGAGAGAGAGAGAGAGAGAGGAGGAGGAGGGGCTGCAGTCACTTGTTTACAGAGCAGTCGTGTTGTAATTGATGTAGCGCGTGTAGGGGAAAGATTGTGAGGAATGATTAATCTTTCTTAAGAGGGAGAAAGAAGTCGATCTGTTTGGCCCCTCCGGTAGATAAACAATAAAACAGTAAATAAGAAAAATAAGAAAATAAACGATTAAAAACAATAAATTGATGAAAAACTAAATGATAGATTTTTTTTTGCTTGAGTGGGACCAGACATGAATGATTGTACTCAGAAATAAGTTGATACGACCTATATATTGAGTAATGTATAATGTAATTTAAACAGGAGGATAGACATAAATTATAAATATATCTAATTTAAACTTTAGATGTGAAATAATCTTATTTGTCGATTAGTCAATTATGGTAAAATTTCCATTTGTATCCCAGGATCCGATTGTTAAACTGTTCAAGTATTAAATTTCCTCCCCATCAACTGGAGAATGGAGAAAAGTATCTTATCACATTAAAACACGTACAAACACATATAAGGCAATTGTTGTCATTTTTTGTTTTCGTCCCTCTGCCACCGTTAATCGCATATAAGGTAATTGTTGCCATTTTTTTTTTCGCCCCACTGCTGCCATTAACCACATTTAAGGCAATTGTTGCCATTTTTTGTTTTCGTCCCTCTTCTGCCATTAATCACATATAAGGCAATAATTGCCATTTTTTGTTTTCGCCCCCACTGCTGCCATTAATGACATATAAGGCAATTGTTGCCATTTTTTATTGTCGCCCCTCTACTGCCATTGATCACATAAAAGGCAATTGTTGCCATTTTTTGTTTTCGCCCCTCTGCTGCCATTAATCACATACAAGGCAATTGTTGCCATTTTTTGTTTTCGCCCCACTGCTGCCATTAATCACATATAAGGCAATTGTTGCCATTATTTATTGTCGCCCCTCTGCTGCCATTATTCACATATAAGGCAATTGTTGCCATTTTTTATTGTCGCCTCTCTGCTGCCATTAATCACATATAAGGCAATTGTTGCCATTTCTTGTTTTCGTTCCTCTGCTTTCATTAATCACATATAAGGCAATTGTTGCCATTTTTTGTTTTCGTCCCTCTGCCACCGTTAATCGCATATAAGGCAATTGTTGCCATTTTTTGTTTTCGCCCCACTGCTGCCATTAACCACATTTAAGGCAATTATTGCCATTTTTTGTTTTCGTCCCACTTCTGCCATTAATCACATATAAGGCAATAATTGCCATTTTTTGTTTTCGCCCCACAGCTGCCATTAATCACATATAAGGCAATTGTTGCCATTTTTTATTGTCGCCCCTCTGCCGCCATTAATCACATATAAGGCAATTGTTGCCATTTTTTATTGTCGCCTCACTGCTGCCATTAATCACATATAAGGCAATTGTTGCCATTTTTTGTTTTCGCCCCTCTGCTGCCATTAATCACATATAAGGCAATTGTTGCCATTTTTTGTTTTCGCCCCACTGCTGCCATTAATCACATATAAGGCAATTGTTGCCATTTATTATTGTCGCCCCTCTGCTGCCATTAATCACATATAAAGGCAATTGTTGCCATTTATTGTTTTCGTCCTCTGCTACCGTTAATCGCGCCAAAACCATTATTTGCCATTTTGTTTGCCCTGCTGCCATTAACCACTTAAGGCAATTGTTGCCATTTTGTTTCTTCCGGTAATCACATATAAGGCAGTGTAGCCATTTTTTTATTTTCGCCCACTGCTGCCATTAATCACATATAAGGCAATTGCTGCCATTTTTATTGTCGCCCCTCTGCTGCCATTAATCACGTATAAGTCAATTGTTGCCATTTTGTATTGTCGCCCCTCTGCTGCCATTAATCACATATAAGGCAATTGTTGCCATTTTTTGTTTTCGCCCCACTGCTGCCATTAATCACATATAAGGCAATTGTTGCCATTTTTTGTTTTCGCCCACTGCTGCCATTAATCACATATAAGGCAATTGTTGCCATTTTTTTATTTTCGCCCCTCTGCTGCCATAATCACATATAAGGCAATTGTTGCCATTTTTTATTGTCGCCCCTCTGCTGCCATTAATCACATATAAGGCAATTGTTGCCATTTTTTGTTTTCGCCCCTCTGCTACCATTAATCACATATAAGGCAATTGTTGCCATTTTTTGTTTTGCCCCTCTGCTACCATTAATCACATATAAGGTAATTGTTGCCATTTTTTGTTTTCGCCCCACTGCTGCCATTAATCACATATAAGGCAATTGTTGCCATTTTTTATTGTCGCCCCTCTGCTGCCATTAATCACATATAAGGCAACTGTTGCCATTTTTTGTTTTCGCCCCTCTCCTGCCATTAATCACATATAAGGCAATTGTTGCCATTTTTTATTGTCGCCCCTCTGCTGCCATTAATCACATATAAGGCAATTGTTGCCATTTTTTGTTTTCGTCCCTCTGCTGCCATTAATCACATATAAGGCAATTGTTGCCATTTTTTGTTTTCGCCCCTCTGCTGCCATTAATCACATATAAGGCAATTGTTGCCATTTTTTGTTTTCGCCCCACTGCTGCCATTAATCACATATAAGGCAATTGTTGCCATTTTTTGTTTTCGTCCCACTGCTGCCATTAATCACATATAAGGCAATTGTTGCCATTTTTTGTTTTCGTCCCACTGCTGCCATTAATCACATATAAGGCAATTGTTGCCATTTTTTGTTTTCGTCCCACTGCTGCCATTAATCACATATAAGGCAATTGTTGCCATTTTTTGTTTTCGTCCCACTGCTGCCATTAATCACATATAAGGCAATTGTTGCCATTTTTTGTTTTCGCCCCACTGCTGCCATTAATCACATATAAGGCAATTGTTGCCATTTTTTGTTTTCGTCCCACTGCTGCCATTAATCACATATAAGGCAATTGTTGCCATTTTTTGTTTTCGTCCCACTGCTGCCATTATTCACATATAAGGCAATTGTTGCCATTTTTTGTTTTCGCCCCACTGCTGCCATTATTCATATATAAGGCAATTGTTGCCATTTTTTGTTTTCGCCCCACTGCTGTCATTAATCACATATAAGGCAATTGTTGCCATTTTTTGTTTTCGCCCATCTGCTGCCATTAATCACATATAAGGCAATTGTTGCCATTTTTTGTTTTCGCCCCACTGCTGGCATTAATCACATATATGGCAATTGTTGCCATTTATTATTGTCCCCCCTCTGCTGCCATTAATCACCTATAAGGCAAGTGTTGCCTTTTTTTGCTTTAACCCCACTGCTGCCATTAATCACATATAAGCCAATTGTTGCCATTTTTTGTTTTCTTCACTGCTGCCATTAATCACATATAAGGCAATTGTTGCCATTTTTTGTTTTCGTCCCTCTGCTGCCGTTAATCGCATATATTGCAATTATTGCCATTTTTTGTTTTCGCCCCACTACTGCCATTAATCACATATAAGGCAATTGTTGCCATTTTTTCCCCCTACTGCTGCCATTAATCACATATAAGGAAATTGTTGCCATTTATTATTGTCGCCCCTCTGCTGCCATTAATCACATATAAGGCAATTGTTGCCATTTTTTTTTCGCCCCTCTGCTGCCATTAATCACATATAAGGCAATTGTTGCCATTTTTTGTTTTCGCCACACTGCTGCCATTAATCACATATAAGGCAATTGTTGCCATTTTTTGTTTTCGTCTTACTGCTGCCATTAATCACATATAAGGTAATTGTTGCCATTTTTTATTGTCGCCCCTCTGCTGCCATTAATCACATATAAGGCAATTGTTGCCATTTTTTCTTTTCGCCCCTCTGCTGCCATTAATCACATATAAGGCAATTGTCGCCAATTTTTATTGTCGCCCCTCTGCTGCCATTAATCACATATAAGGCAATTGTTGCCATGTTTTGTTTTCGTCCCTCTGCCACCTTTAATCGCATATAAGGCAATAATTGCCATTTTTTGTTTTCGCCCCACTGCTGCCATTAATCACATATAAGGCAATTGTTTTCATTTTTTATTATCGCCCCTCGGCTGCCATTAATCACATATAAGGCAATTGTTGCCATTTTTTGTTTTTGCCCCTCTGCTGCCATTAATCACATATAAGGCAATTGTTGCCTTTTTTGTTTTCGACACTCTGCTGCCATTAATCACATATAAGGCAATTGTTGCCATTTTTTGTTTTCGTCCCTCTGCTGCCGTTAATCGCATGTAAGGCAATTGTTGGCATTTTTTGTTTTCGCCCCACTGCTGCCATTAATCACATATACGGCAATTGTTGCCATTTTTTGTTTTCGCCCCTCTGCTGCCATTAATCACATATAAGGCAATTGTTTTCATTTTTTGTTTTCGTCCCTCTGCCACCGTTAATCGCATATAAGGTAATTGTTGCCATTTTTTGTTTTCGCCCCACTGCTGCCATTAACCACATTTACGGGAATTGTTGCCATTTTTTGTTTTCGTCCCTCTTCTGCCATTAATCACATATAAGGCAATAATTGCCATTTTTTTTCGCCCCCACTGCTGCCATTAATGACATATAAGGCAATTGTTGCCATTTTTTATTGTCGCCCCTCTCCTGCCATTGATCACATATAAGGCAATTGTTGCCATTGTTTGTTTTCGCCCCTCTGCTGCCATTAATCACATACAAGGCAATTGTTGCCATTTTTTGTTTTCGCCCCACTGCTGCCATTAATCACATATAAGGCAATTGTTGCCATTTTATTGTCGCCTCTGCTGCCATTAATCCTATAAAATTGTTGCCATTTTTTTTTGCCCCATGCCATTAATCATATAAGGCAATTGTTGCCATTTTTGTTTTCGCCCTCTGCTGCCCATTAATCACATATAACGCAATTGTTGCCATTTTTTTTCGTCCTCTGCTGCCGTTAATCGCATATAAGGCAATTGTTGCCATTTTTTGTTTTCGCCCCACTGCTGCCATTAACCACATTTTAGGCAATTGTTGCCATTTATTGTTTTCGTCCCACTTCTGCCATTAATCTTATATAAGGCAATAATTGCCATTTTTTGTTTTCGCCCCACTGCTGCCATTAATCACATATAAGGCAATTGTTGCCATTTTATATTGTCGCCTCACTGCTGCCATTAATCACATATAAGGCAATTGTTGCCATTTTTTGTTTTCGCCCCTCTGCTGCCATTAATCACATATAAGGCAATTGTTGCCATTTTTTGTTTTCGCCCCACTGCTGGCATTAATCACATATAAGGCAATTATTGCCATTTATTATTGTCGCCCCTCTGCTGCCATTAATCACATATAAGGCAATTGTTGGCATTTATTGTTTTCGTCCCTCTGCCACCGTTAATCGCATATAAGGCAATTGTTGCCATTTTTTGTTTTCGCCCCACTGCTGCCATTAACCACACTTAAGGCAATTGTTGCCATTTTTTGTTTTCGCCCCACTGCTGCCATTAATCACATATGAGGCAATTGTTGCCATTTTTTATTTTCGCCCCACTGCTGCCATTAATCACATATAAGGCAATTGCTGCCATTTTTTATTGTCGCTCCTCTGCTGCCATTAATCACATATAAGGCAATTTTTGCCATTTATTGTTTTCGCCCTACTGCTTCCATTAATCACATATAAGGCAATTGTTGCCATTTATTATTGTCGCACCCTCTGCTGCCATTAATCACATATAAGGCAATTGTTGCCATTTTTTGTTTTCGCCCCGCCCCACTGCTGCTATTAATCACATATAAGGCAATTGCTGCCATTTTTTGTTTTCGCTCCACTGCTGCCATTAATCACATATAAGGCAATTGTTGCCTTTTTTATTGTCGCCCCTCTGCTGCCATTAATCACATATAACGCATTGTTGCCATTTTTTTATTTTCATCCATCTGCTGCCATTTATCACATATAAGGCAATTGCCATTTTTTGTTTTCGCTCCTCTGCTGCCATTAATCACATACATTGCAATTGTTGCCATTTTTTGTTTTCGCCCCACTGCTGCCATTAATCACATATAAGGCAATTGTTGCCATCTTTTGTTTTCGCCTCACTTCTGCCATTAATCACATATATGGCAATTGTTGCCATTTTTTGTTTTCGTCCCTCTGCTGCCGTTAATCGCATATAAGGCAATTGTTGCCATTTTTTGTTTTCGCCCCTCTGCTGCCATTATTCACATAGAAGGCAATTGTTGCCATTTTTTGTTTTCGCCCCAATGCTGCCATTAATCACATATAAGGCAATTGTTGCCATTTTTTATTGTCGCCCCTCTGCTGCCATTACTCATATTAGGCTGCATTTGTTGCCATTTTTGTTTTCATTCTCTGCTGCCATTAATCACATATACAATTGTTGCCATTTTTTGTTTTCGCCACACTGCTGCCATTAATCACATATATTTTGCTTTTCGCCCCACTGCTGCCATTAATCACATATAAGGCAATGTTTTTATCGCCCTCTGGCGACTGGCATATAAGGTAATTGTTGCCATTTGAGCCACCTCTTGGGTTACATCACCAAGTAATGGTTTTGCTTTAACCCCACTGCTGCCATTAATCACATATATGTACTGTCGCCAATTTTATTGTCGCCCCTCTGCTGCCATATAAGGCAATTGTTGCCATGTTTTGTTTTCTCCTGCCACCTTTTTAATCGCATATAAGGCAATAATTGCCATTTTGTTTTTCGCCTCACTGCTGCCATTAATCACATATATGCAATTGTTTCGTCCTCACTATTAATCACATATATGGCAATTGTTGCCATTTTTTGTTTTCGCCCCACTGCTGCCATTAATCACACATAAGGCAATTGTTGCCATTTTTTATTGTCGCCCCTCTGCTGCCATTATTCACATATAAGGCAATTGTTGCCATTTTTTATTGTCGCCCCTCTGCTGCCATTAATCACATATAAGGCAATTGTTGCCATTTTTGGTTTTCGCCCCTCTGCTGCCGTTAATCGCATATAAGGCAATTGTTGCCATTTTTTGTTTTCGCCCCTCTGCTGCCGTTAATCGCATATAAGGCAATTGTTGCCATTTTTGGTTTTCGCCCCTCTGCTGCCGTTAATCGCATATAAGGCAATTGTTGCCATTTTTTGTTTTCTCCCCACTGCTGCCGTTAATCACATGTAAGGCAATTGTTGGCATTTTTCGTTTTCGCCCCTCTGCTGTTGTTATTCATTTTTAAGGCAATTGTTGCCATTTTTCGTTTCCCCCCACTACTGCCGTTAATCGCATGTAAGGCAAATGTTGCCAGTTTTCGTTTTCTCCCCTCTGCTGCCGTTAATCACATGTAAGTCGTTAAACTAACTACAAATGGCATTAAACTAAATTCAAATGGCGTTAAACTAACTTCAAGTGGCGTTAAACTAATTTTAAATGGCGTTAAACATATTTTAAATGGCGTTCAATTAACTTTAAATGGTGTTAAATGCGCTTCAAATAGCGTTAAACTAACTGTAAAGGGCGTTAAACTAACTTTAAATGGTGTTTAAACTAACTTTAAATGGCGTTCAACTAACTTTAAATGGCTTTCAACTAACTTTATATGACGTTAAATTAACTTTAAATGGCGTTAAACTAAATTTAAATGGCATTAAACGCACTTCAAATGGCGTTCAACTAACTTCAAATGGTGTTCAACTAACTTTAAATGGCGTTCTACTAACTTTAAATGGCGTTCAACTAACTTTAAATAGCGTTAAACGCGCTTCAAATGCCCTAAACTAACTTTAGATGGCGTTAAAGTAACTTTAAATTGCGTTAAACTAACATTAAATGGCGTTAAACTAACTTTAAATGGCGTTCAACTAACTTTAAATGGCGTTCAACTAACTTTAAATGGCGTTCAACTAACTTTAAATGGCGTTCAACTAAATTAAATTGGCATTAAACTAACTTTAAATGGCGTTAAAGTAACTTAAAATCGCGTTAAACGTGCTTCATATGGCGTTAAACAAAATTTCAATAGTGATAAACCATCATTAAATGGCATTAAACGCGCTTCAAATGACATTAAACTAACTTTAAATGGTGTTAAACTAACTTTAAATGGCGTTCAACTAACTTTAAATGGCGTTCAACTAACTTTAAATGGCATTCAACTAACATTAAATGGCGTTAAACTAATTTTAAATGGCATTAAACTAACTTGAAATGGGGTTCAACTAACTTTATATGATGTTAAACTTACTTTAAATGGCGTTAAACAAACTTTAAATGGCGTTCAACTAACTTTAAATGGCGTTCAACTAACTTTAAATGGCATTCAACTAACATTAAATGGCATTCAACTAACTTTAAATGGCGTTCAACTAACTTTAAATGGCGTTCAACTAACTTTTAATGGTGTTTAACTAACTTTAAATGGCATTCAACTAACTTCAATTGGCATTAAACTAACTTTATATGGCGTTAAACCGACTTTAAATGGGGTTTAAACTAACTTCAAATGGCGTTAAACTAACTTGAAATGAGGTTTAATGCCCTTCAAATATCGTTAAACTAACTCTAAATGGCGTTCAACTAATTTCTAATGGCATTAAACTAACTTTAAATGGCGTTAAACTACCTTTAAATAACGTGAAACTAACTTAAATGGAGTTAAACTACCTTTAAATAACGTGAAACTAACTTAAATGGCGTTCAACTAACTTTAAATGGTGTTTAACTAACCTTAAATGGCGTTAAAGTAACTTCAAATGGCATTAATCTAACTTCAAATGGCATTAAACTAACTTCAAATGGCGTTAACGTAACTTCAAATGGCATTAATCTAACTTCAAATGGCATTAAACTAACTTTAAATTGCATTAAACTAACTTTAAATGGCGTTAAACTAACTTTAAATGGTGTTAAACTAACTTTAAATGGCATTAAACTGTCTTGAAACTGCATTCAACGTGCTTCAAATGGCTTTAAACTAACTTTAAATGGCGTTAAACTTACTTCTAATAGCGATAAACTTACTATAAATGGTGTTAAACTAACTTCAAATGGAGTTAAACTAACTTCAAATGGCGTTAAACTAACTTCAGACGGCGTTAAACTAACTTCAAATGGCGTGTGACGAAAACAAAAAATGGCAACAATTGCCTTATATGTGATTAATGGCAGCAGTGGGACGAAAACAAAAAATGGCAACAATTGCCTTATATGTGATTAATGGCAGCAGTGGGGCAAAAACAAAAAATGGCAACAATTGCCTTATATGTGATAAATGGTAGCAGTGGGGCAAAAACAAAAAATGGCAACAATTGCCTTATATGCGATTAACGGCAGCATAGGGACGAAAAAAAAATGACAACAATTGCCTTATATGTGATTAATGGCAGCAGTGGGGCGTAAAAAAATGGCAACAATTGCCTTATATATGATTAATGGCAGCAGTGGGACGAAAACACAAAATGGCAACAATTGCCTTATATGTGACTAATGGCAGCAGTGGGGCGAAAACAAAAAATGGCAACAAATGCCTTTTATGTGATTAATGGCAGCAGGGGCGAAAACAAAATGGAAACAATTGTTTATATGTGATTAATGGCAGCAGGGCGAAATAAAATGGCAACAATTGCCTTATATGTGATTAATGGCAGCAGTGAGGCGAAAACAAAAAATGGCAACAATTGCCTTATATGTGAATAATGGCAGCAGAGGGACGAAAACAAAAAATGGCAACAATTGCCTTATTTGTGATTAATGGCAGCAGTGGGACAAAAACAAAAAATGGCAACAATTGCCTTATATGTGATTAATGGCAGCAGTGGGACGAAAACAAAAAATGGCAACAATTGCCTTATATGTGATTAATGGCAGCAGTGGGGCGAAAACAAAAAATGGCAACAATTGCCTTATATGTGAATAATGGCTGCGGTGGGACGAAAACAAAAAATGACAACAATTGCCTTATATGTGATTAATGGCAGCAGTGGGGCGAAAACAAAAAATGGCAACAATTGCCTTATATGTGATTAATGGCAACAGTGGGGCGAAAACAAAAAATGGCAACAATTGCCTTATATGTGATTAATGGCAGCAGTGGGGCGAAAACAATAAATGGCAACAATTGCCTTATATGTGAATAATGGCAGCAGTGGGACGAAAACAACAAATGGCAACAATTGCCTTATATGTGAATAATGGCAGCAGTGGGACGAAAACAACAAATGGCAACAATTGCCTTATATGTGAATAATGGCAGCAGTGGGACGAAAACAACAAATGGCAACAATTGCCTTATATGTGATTAATGGCAGCAGTGGGACGAAAACAAAAAATGGCAACAATTGCCTTATATGTGATTAATGGCAGCAGTGGGGCGAAAACAAAAAATGGCAACAATTGCCTTATATGTGAATA
>NW_024729373.1:0-28957 GCF_018991925.1 Homarus americanus | reverse complement strand
AAACATGCATTGCTCTGGGAGTGTCGGAGGTACCGAGAGTCAGAGGTGTACCAGGAATGTCAGGTGAGTACCTGGGAGTGTCAGAGGTGTACCTGGGAGCATCAGACGTGTACCTGGGAGTGTCAGAGGTGTACCTGGGAATGTGAAAAGTGTACCTGGGAGTGTACCTGGAGGCGAGGTGTACCTGGGAGTGTGAAAAGTGGTACCTGGGAGCGTCGGAGGTGTACCTGGGAGTGTCCAGAGGTACCTGGGAGGCCAGAGGTTACCTGGGAGTGTCAGTGTACCTGGGAGAGTCAGAGGTGTACCTGAGTGTCAGAGGTGTACCTGGGAGTGTCAGAGGTGTACCTGGGAGGTCAGAGGTGTACCTGGGAGGTCAGAGGAGCACCTGGGAGTGTCAAAGGTGTACCTGGGAGTCATGGGCGTGTACCTGGAGTGTCAGAGGTACCTGGGAGGTCAGAGGTGTACCTGGGAGTGTCATGATGTTCTGGGAGTGTCAGCTGGTGAACTGGTAGTGCCAGAGGTGTACCTGGGAGCATCATGGTGTACCTGGGAGTGTCAGGGGTGTACCTGGGAGTGTCAGGGGTGTACCTGGGAGTGTCAGGGGTGTACCTGGGAGTGTCAGGGGTACCTGGGAGTGTCAGGGGTGTACCTGGGAGTGTCAGGTACCTGGGAGAGTCAGGGGTGACCTGGGAGTGTCAGGGGTGTACCGGAGCTGGAGGTAACTGGGAGGCCGGAGGTGTAACTGGGAGGTGGGAGGTACCTGGGAGTGTCAGAGGAGTACCTGGGAGTGTCAGAGGTGTAATGGGAGTGTCTGGGGTACCTGGGAGGTCAGAGGTGTACCTGGGAGTGTCAGAGGTGTACCTGGGAGTGTCAGGGATGTACCTGGGAGTGTCTGGAGGTGCACATGGGAGTGTCAGGGGTGTACCTGGGAGCACGTAGAGGTGTACCTGGGAGTGTCAGAGGAGTACCTGGGAGTGTCAGAGGTGTACCTGGGAGTGCCAGAGGTACCTGGGAGTATCAGAGGATGGGAGGTTGGGGAGTACCTGGGAGTGTCAAGGTACCTGGGAGAGTCAGAGGTGTACCTGGGAGTGTCGGAGGTGTATCAGGGAGTGTCAGAGAGTACCAGGAGGTCAGAGGTGTTGGGAGATCAGAGGTGTATCTGGGAGTGTCAGGGGTGTACCTGGGAGTGTCTGGGGTGTAACTGGGAGTGTCGGAGGTGTAACTGGAGTGTCAGAGGAGTACCTGGGAGTGCTGGGTGGTGTACGTGGGAGCATCAGAGGTGTATCTGGGAGTGTCAGGGGTGTACCTGGGAGTGTCGGAGGTGTACCAGGGAGTGTCAGAGGAGTACCTGGAGTGCCAGAGGTGTACCTGGGAGTCTCAGAGGTGTACCTGGGAGTGTCAGTGGTGTACCTGGGAGTGTCAGAGGTGTACCTGGGAATGTCAGAGGTACTGGGGAGTGTCGGAGGTGGAGAGTGTCAGAGGTGTACCTGGGAGTGTCAGAGGTGTACCTGGGAGAGTCAGAGGTGTACCTGGGAGTGTCTGGGTGTACCTGGGAGTGTCAGAGGTGTACCTGGGAGGTCAGAGGAGTACCTGGGAGTGTCAGAGGTGTACCTGGGAGGCTAGTGTACTGGAGTGTCAGGAGGTGTACCTGGGAGTGTCAGAGGTGTACCTGGGAGTGTCAGAGGTACCTGGGAGGTCAGGTACCTGGGAGTGTCAGGTGTACCTGGGAGGTCAGGGGTGTACCTGGGAGTGTCAGGGGATGTACCTGGGAGCAAGGATGTACCTGGGAGCAGCAGAGGTGTACCTGGCAATGTCAGAGGTGTACCTGGGAGGTCAGAGGTGTACCTGGGAGTGTCAGAGGTGTACCTGGGAGGCTGGGGGTGTACCTGGGAGTGTCAGGGGTGTACCTGGGAGGCTAGGGTGCCTGGGAGTGTCAGGGTGTACCTGGGAGTGTCAGGATGTACCTGGGAGGTTGGGGGTGTACCTGGGAGTGTCAGGATGTACCTGGGAGTGTCAGAGGAGTACCTGGAATGTCAGGGGTGTACCTGGGAGTGTCAGAGGTACCTGGAGGTCAGAGGCACTGGGAGTGTCAGAGGTGTACCTGGGAGCATCAGAGGTGTACCTGGGAGTGTCAGAGGTACCTGGAGTGTCAGAGGTGTACCTGGGAGTGTCAGAGGTGTACCTGGGAGTGTCAGGATGCACCTGGGAGGCCAATGGGAGTGTTCGAGGTGTACCTGGGAGTGTCAGGGTGTACCTGGGAGTGTCAGAGAGTGCCTGGGAGGTGTATCTGGAAGGTCTGGGTGTACCTGGGAGTGTCAGAGGTGTACCTGGGAGGCCAGAGGTGTACCTGGGAGGTCAGAGGTACCTGGGAGTGTCAGAGGTGTACTCGGAGTGTCTGAGGTGTACCTGGGAGTGTCTGAGGTGTACCTGGGAGTGTCTGAGGTGTACCTGGGAGAGCCTGAGGTGTACCTGGGAGTGTCTGAGGTGTACCTGGGAGTGTCTGAGGTGTACCTGGGAGTGTAAGAGGTGTACCTGGGAGTGTCAGAGGTGCACCTGGGAGTGTCAGAGGTGTACCTGGGAGGTCAGGGGAGAACCAGGGAGTGTAAGAGGTGTACCTGGGAGTGTCTGAGGTGTACCTGGGAGTGTCTGGAGGTGTACCTGGGAGAGCCGGAGGTAATGGGAGGTCAGAGGAGTACCTGGGAGGCTGGGTGGTGCACCTGGGAGTATCAGAGGTGTACCTGGGAGAGTGTCAGGTGTACCTGGGAGTGTCGGAGGTGTACCTGGGAGTGTCTGGGGGTACCAGGGAGTGTCAGGAGGTGTACCTGGGAGTGTCAGGTGTACCTGGGAGTGTCAGGGTGTACCTGGGAGTGTCAGGTGTACCTGGGAGTGTCAGGGGTGTACCTGGAGCAACAGGGGTAATCTGGGAGGCTGGGGTGTACCTGGGAGTGTCAGGGTGTACCTGGGAGTGTCAGGGTGTACCTGGGAGTGTCAGGGGTGTACCTGGGAGTGTCAGGGTGTACCTGGGAGTGTCAGGAGGTGTACCTGGGAGTGTCAGGGGTGTACCTGGGAGTGTCTGAGGTGTACCTGGGAGGTCAGAGGACCTGGCAAGTGTCGAGGGTGTACCTGGGAGAGCCTGATGTGTACCTGGGAGTGTCTGAGGTGTACCTGGGAGGTCAGAGGTGACCTGGGAGTGTCAGAGGCCTGGGAGTGTCTGAGGTGTACCTGGGAGTGTCTGAGATGTACCAGAGCACAGAGGTGTACCTGGAAAGTGTAAGAGGTGTACCTGGGAGGTAAGAGAGGTGTACCTGGGAGTGTAAGAGGTGTACCTGGGAGTGTAAGAGGTGTACCTGGGAGGTCAGAGGTGTACCTGGAGGTCAGAGGTGTACCTGGGAGAAGCCGGAGGTGTACCTGGGAGTGTCGGAGGTGTACCTGGGAGGTTGGGGGAGGTACCTGGGAGGCCAGAGGTGTACCAGGGAGTGTTAGAGGTGAACCAGGGAGGTCAGAGGTGAACCAGGGAGGTCTGAGGTGAAGTGAGAACGGAGGTGTACCTGGGAGCACGGGAGGTACCTGGGAGTGTCAGAGGTGTACCTGAGTGGGGAGGTGTACCAGGAGGTTGGGTGGTACCTGGGAGTGTCAGAAACTGGGAGTATCGGAGGTACCAGGAATATCGGAGATGTACCTGGGAGTGCCAGATACCTGGGAGTGCCGAGATGTACCTGGGAATGCCAGGTGTACTTGAGTGTCAGAGGTGTACCTGGAGTGTCAGAGGTACCTGGGAGTGTCAGAGGTGTACCTGGGGTGCAGAGGTGTACCTGGGAGGTGGAGAGATGCACCTGGGAGTGTCAGAGGGTACCAGGAATGTCAGTGAGTACCTGGGAGGCCAGAGGTACCTGGGAGTGTCAGAGGTGTACCTGGGAGTGTCAGGAGGTACCTGGGAGGTCAGAGGTGTACCTGGGAGGTCAGAGGTGTACCTGGGAGAGCGGAGGTGTACCTGGGAGTGTCGGAGGTGTACCTGGGAGTGTCGGAGGTGTACCTGGGAGTGTCGGAGGTGTACCTGGGAGTGTCGGAGGTGTACCTGGTAGTGTCATGGTACCTTGGAGTGTCAATGGTACCTTGGAGTGTCTGGAGGTGTACCTGGGAGTAGCAGAGGTGTACCAGGGAGTGTCAGTGAGTACCTGGAGAAGTCAGAGGTGTAACCTGGGAGGCCAGAGGTACTCGGGAGTGTCAGAGGTGTGCCAGAGAGTGCAAGGAGGTGTACCTGGACGTCAGAGCTTACCTGGGAGTGTCGGAGGTACCAGGAGTGTCAGAGGAATACCTGGGAGGTCAGAGGTGTACCTGGGAGTGCCGGGTGTACTAGGGAGGTCAGTGAGTACCTGGGAGGTCGGAGGTGTTCCTGAGAGTGTCAGCGGTGTACCTGGGAGGCCGGAGGTGTACCTGGGAGTCAGAGGTGTACCTGGGAGTATCAGAGAGACCTGGAGTGTCAGGGTGTGTACCTGGGAGAGCCGGAGGTGTACCTGGGAGTGTCGGAGGTGTACCTGGGAGTGTCAGAGGTGTACCTGGGAGTGTCAGTGAGTACCTGGGAGTGTCAGGGATACCTGGGAGTGTCTGAGGTGTACCTGGGAGGTCAGTGGAGACCTGGGAGTGTCGGAGGTACCTGAGGCTGGGGAGGTGTACCTAGGGAGGTCAGAGGTGTAGCAGGGAGTGTTAGAGGTGTACCTGGGAGGCCAGAGGTGAACCAGGGAGGCCAGAGGAGTACCTGGGAGTGTCGGAGGTGTACCTGGGAGCACGGGAGGTGTACCGGAGTATCAGAGGTGTACCTGGGAGCATCAGAGGTGTACCTGGGAGGCATCAGGAGGCACTGGGAGCATCAGAGGTACCGGAGCATCAGAGGTACCTGGGAGCATCACAAACTTGGGAGTGTCAGGATATGCACCTGGGAGTGTCTGGGGTGTATGTGGGAGGTCTGAGGTGTACCTGGGAGATGTCAGGGGTGTACCTGGGAGTGTCTGGGGTGCACTGGGAGTGTCAGAGGAGTGCCTGGGAATGTCAGAGGTGTATCTGGAAGTGTCTGGGGTGTACCTGGGAGGCCAGAGGTGCCTGGAGGTCAGAATTGTACCTGGGAGAGGTCAGGATGTACCTGGGAGGTCAGAGATGTACCCGGAGTGGAGGTGTACCTGGGAGGCCTGAGGTGTACCTGGGAGTGTCGAGAGGTACCTGGGAGGTCAGAGGTGTACCTGGGAGGTCAGAGGTACCTGGGAGAGTCAGGGGAGAACCAGGAGTGTAAGAGGTGTACCTGGGAGCAACGGAGATGTACCTGGGAGGTCTGGGGGTACTGGGAGTGTCTGAGGTGTACCTGGGAGGTCAGGGTGAACCAGGAGTGTCAGAGAACCAGGAGGCTGAGGTGTACCTGGGAGTATCGGAGGAGTACCTGGGAGTACTGGAGGTGTACCTGGGAGTTCAGAGGTGACCAGGGAGTGTCAGGGAGTACCTGGGAGTGTCATGTACCTGGGAGACGGAGGTGCCAGGAATATCGGAGATGTACCTGGGAGCAGAGGTGTACCTGGGAGTGTCGGAGATGTACCTGGGAATGTCACAGGTACCAAGGAGTGTCAGAGGTGTACCTGGCAGTGTCAGGTGTACCTGGGAGTGCTGAGAGGTACCTGGGAGTGTCGGAGGTGTACCTGTGAGTGTCAGAGGTGTACCCGGGCGGAGGTGTACCAGGGAATGTCAGTGAGCACCTGGGAGTGTCAGAGGTGCCTGGGAGTATCAGACGTGTACCTGGGAGTGTCAGAGGTACCTGGGAATGTGAAAAGTGTACCTGGGAGTGTGAAAAGGTACCTGGGAGCGTCGGAGGTGTACCTGGGAGGTGAAAAGTGTACCTGGGAGCGTCGGAGGTGTACCTGAGTGTCAGAGGTGTACCTGGGAGTGTCAGAGGTGTACCTGGCAGTGCCTGGCGGTGTACCTGGGAGGCCAGAGGTGTACCTGGAGTGCAGAGGTGTACCTGGGAGTGCTGAGAGAGTACCTGGGAGCGTCAAGAGTACCTGGGAGGCCAAAGGTGTACTGGTAGTGTCAGTGTACCTGGGAGTGTTGGGTACTGGGAGGTTGGTGTTCTGGGAGGTTACTGGTGTAACTGGTAGTGCAGAGGTGTACCTGGAGTGTTGGGTGTACCTGGGAGTGTCAGGGGTGTACCTGGGAGTGTCAGGGGTGTACCTGAGTGATCAGGGGTGTACCTGGGAGTGTCAGGGGTGTACCTGGGAGGCCAAGGGTGTACCTGGGAGTGTCAGGGTGTAACTGGGAGTGGTCGAGGTGTAACTGGGAGGTCAGGAGGTGTACCTGGGAGGCCAGAGGAGTACCTGGGAGTGTCAGAGGTGGTGGAGTGTCTGGGGTGTACCTGGGAGTGTCGAGGTGTACCTGGGAATGTCAGAGGTGTACTCGGGAGTGTTAGGGATGTACCTGGGAGTGTCTGAGGTGTACATGGGAGTGTCAGGGGTGTACCTGGGAGTATCAGAGGTGCACTGGGAGGCCAGTGAGCACCTGGGAGTGTCAGAGGTGTACCTGGGAGGTCAGAGGTACCTGGGAGTATCAGAGGTGTACCAGGGAGTGTCAGTGGAGTACCTGGGAGGCCGGTGCCTGGGAGTGTCGGAGGCACTGGGAGGCCGGAGGTGTATCAGGAGGTCAGAGGAGTACCAGGAGTGTCAGAGGTGTTCCTGGGAGTATCAGAGGTGTATCTGGGAGTGCCGGGTGTACCTGGGAGTGTCAGGGTGTAACTGGGAGGCCGGAGGTGTAACTGGGAGGTCAGAGGAGTACCTGGAGGTCAGTGGTGTAACGTGGGAGTATCAGAGGTGTATTGGAGTGTCAGGGTGTACCTGGGAGTGTCGGAGGTGTTCCAGGAGTGTCAGAGGAGTATCTGGGAGGTCAGAGGAGTACCTGGGAGGTGCAGAGGTGTACCTGGGAGTCTCAGAGGTACCTGGGAGCAGGGTACCTGGGAGGTGTCAGAGGTGTACCTGGGAATGCCGGGATGTACCTGGGAGTGTCGGAGGTGCCTGAGAGTGTCAGAGGTACCTGAGGCCAGAGGTGTACCTGGGAGTGTCAGAGGTACCTGGGAGTGTCTGGGGTGTACCTGGGAGTGTCTGAGGTACCTGGGAGTGTCAGGAGTACCTGGGAGTGCAGAGGTGTACTGGGAGTGTCTGGGGTGTACCTCGGAGTGTCAGAGGTACCTGGGAGGTCAGGGGTACCTGGGAGTGTCAGGGGTGTACCTGGGAGCCAGGTGTACCTGGGAGGTCAGGGGGTACCTGGGAGTGTCAGGGATGTACCTGGGAGTGTCAGGATGTACCTGGGAGTGTCAGGGATGTACCTGGAGGTCTGGGGTGTACCTGGAGTGTTAGAGGAGCACCTGGCAATGTCAGGGGTGTATCTGGGAGGTCAGAGGTACCTGAGGTCAGAGGTGTACCTGAGTGTCAGAGGTGTACCTGGGAGTGTCAGAGGTGTACCTGGGAGGCCAGAGGTGTACCTGGGAGTGTCAGAGGTGTTCCTGGGAGGCTGGGAGGTGTACCTGGGAGGCAGATATGTACCTGGGAGTGTTCAAATGGGAGTGTCTGAGGTGTACCTGGGAGGTCAGGGGTGTACCTGGGAGTGTCAGAGGAGTGCCTGGGAATGTCAGAGGTGTATCTGAAGTGTCTGGGGTGTACCTGGGAGGTCAGGAGGTACCTGGGAGGTCAGAGGTGTACCTGGAGTGCCAGAGGTGTACCTGGGAGTGTCAGAGATGTACCTGGGAGTGTCTGGAGGTACCTGGGAGTGTCTGAGGTGTACCTGGGAGGCTGAGGTGTACCTGGGAGTGTCTGAGGTGTACCTGGGAGTGTCTGAGGTGTACCTGGGAGGTCGGAGGTGTACCTGGGAGTGTAAGAGGTGTACCTGGGAGGCAGAGGTGTACCTGGAGGCCAGAGGTGTGCCTGTGGGAGGCCAGAGGTACCTGGGAGGTTGGGGAGAACCAGGGAGTGTAAGAGAGGACCTGGGAGGTCTGAGGTACCTGGAGGTCTGAGGTACCTGGGAGGTCGGAGGTGTAACTGGTCAGAGAGTACTGGAGTGTCAGTGTGCATGTGGGAGCATTGTGTACCTGGAGTGTCAGGTGTAACTGAGTAGCCGGAGGTGTAACTGGGAGTGTCAGAGGTGTACCTGGGAGTGTCTGGGGTGTACCACGGAGTGTCAGAGGTGTACCTGGGAGGTCAGGGGTGTACCTGGGAGGTTGGTGGGATAACCGGAGTGTCAGGTGTGCACCTGGGAGGTCAGGGAGGTACCTGGGAGTGTCAGAGGAGTACCTGGCAATGTCAAGGGTGTATCTGGGAGTGTCTGAGGTACCTGGGAGGTCAGAGGTACCTGGGAGGCCAGGGCACTGGGAGTGTCTGGAGACACCTGGGAGGTCTGAGATGTACCTGGGAGGCTGAGAGGTGCCTGGAGTGTAAGAGGTGTACCTGGGAGTGTAAGAGGTGTACCTGGGAGTGCCAGAGGTACCTGGGAGTGTCGGAGGTACCTGGGAGCAGCTGGAGATGTACCTGGGAGAGTCAGAGGTACCTGGGAGTGTTGAAGGTGTACCTGGAGCTGGGAGGTGTACCAGGGAGGCAGAGGTGAACCAGGAGTGCTCAGAGGTGAACCAGGGAGTGTCTGGTGTAGCTGGGAGAATCGGAGGCCTGGGAGACGGGAGGTGTACCTGGGAGGTCAGAGGTGTACCTGGGAGTGTCAGAGGTGTACCAGGGAGGTCAGTGGAGTACCTGGAGTGTCAAAACCTGGGAGACGGAGGTGTACCAGGGAATATCGGGGTGTACCTGGGAGTCGGAGATGTACCGGGAATGTCATAGGTGTACTGGGGAAGAGGGCATGTCAGAGGTGTACCTGGCGGTGCAGAGGTGTACCTGGGGGCACAGAGGTACCTGGGAGTGTGGAGAGGTGTACCTGGGAGGTCAGAGGTGTACCTGGGAGTGTCAGAGGAGCACATGGAGCTGGAGAGTACCGGAGTGTCAGAGGTGTACCCAGAAGGTGTACCTGGGAGAGCCGGAGGTACCTGGAGTGTCAGAGGTGTACCTGGGAGTGTCGGGAGGTGTACCTGGGAGCAAGGAGGCCTGGGAGGTGCTGGGGAGGTACCTGGAGGCTCAGAGAACCAGAAGTGTAAGAGGTGTACCAGATGCCAGTGTACCTGGGAGCATGGAGATGTACCTGGGAGTGTCTGGGGCATGGGAGGTTCGAGGTACCTGGAGGTGAAACCAGGAGTGCTGGAGGTGAACCAGGGAGGCCTGAGGTACCTGGGAGCACGGAGGAGTACCTGAGTACTGGAGGGTACCTGGGAGTGTCAGAGGTACCAGGGAGTGTCAGTGGATACCTGGGAGTGTCAGAGGTGTACCTGGGAGACGAGGCAGGTGGTCTGAGATGTACCTGGGAGTGCCAGAGGTGTACCTGGGAGTGTCGGAGATGTACCTGGGAATGCCAGGTGTACCAAGGAGTAAGAGGTGTACCTGGCAGTGTCGGGTGTACCTGGGAGGCCAGAGGTGTACCTGGAGCAGGAGGTGTACCGGGAGTGTCAGAGGTGTACTGGGAATGTCAGGGAGGCCTGGGAGTGCTGAGGCCTGGGAGGTCAGACGTGTACCTGGGAGTGTCAGAGGTACCTGGGAATGCAAAGTGTACCTGGGAGGAGAAGTGTACCTGGGAGCCGGAGGTGTACCTGGGAGTAAGACTGGAGCAAGCCAGAGGTGTACCTGGCAGTGTCAAAGGTGTACCTGGGAGTGTCAGAGGTGTACCTGGGAGCGTCAGAGGTACCTGGGAGGCCAGAGGAGTACCTGGAGCGCCGAGTACCTGGGAGGCCAGAGGTGTACCTGGAGGGGCTGAGGGACCTGGGAGGTCATTGGTGCACTGGGAGTGCTGGGAAAGTGTACCTGGGAGCATCATGGGTGTACCTGGGAGGCTGGGGTGTACCTGGGAGGCCAGGGGTGCACTGGGAGAGCAGTGGTGTACCTGGGAGTGTCAGGTGACCTGGGAGCACAGTGGTGTAACTGGGAGCACGGAGGTAACTGGGAGCAACAGAGGTGTACCTGGGAGTGTCAGAGAGTACCTGGGAGGTCAGAGGCAATGGGAGTGTCTGGGGTGTACCTGGGAGCAAGCCAGAGGTGTACCTGGGAATGTCAGAGGTGCACTGGGAGTGTTAGGGATGTACTGGGAGTGTCTGAGGTACCTGGGAGTGTCATGGAGTATAGTACCTGGAGGTCAGTGAGTACCTGGGAGTGTCAAGGTGTACCTGGGAGGTCAGAGGTACCTGGGAGTATCCAGAGGTGTACCAGGAGTGTCAGTGGAGTACCTGGAGTGCACCCGGAGTGACAGAGAGGTGTACCTGGGAGTGTCGGAGGTGTATCGGGAGGCCAGAGTGAGCACCAGGAGTGTCAGAGGCCTGGGAGCACGGGAGGTGACCTGGGAGGCCAGGGTGTACCTGGGAGGTCAGGTGTGTAACTGGGAGTGTCGGAGGTGTACCTGGGAGGTCAGAGGAGTACCGGGAGTGTCAGAGGTGTACCTGGGAGTGTCGGGGTGTACCTGGGAGCAAGCCGGAGTGTACCAGGAGGTCAGAGGAGTACCTGGGAGGCCAGGAGGAGTACCTGGGAGAGTCAGAGGTGTACCTGGGAGGCTCGGAGGTGTACCTGGGAGTCTCAGAGGTGTACCTGGGAGGTCAGGAGGTGTACCTGGGAGGTCAGAGGTGTACCTGGGAATGTCAGAGGTGTACCTGGGAGAGTGGAGGTGTCCCTGAGAGGCAGAGGTGCACTGGGAGGTCAGAGGTACCTGGGAGGCCGACGTACCTGGGAGTGTCTGGGGTGTACCTGGGAGTGTCTGAGGTACCTGGGAGGTCAGGAGCACCTGGGAAGGTCAGAGGTGTACCTGGGAGTGTCTGGGTGCACCCGGGAGTGTCAGAGGTACCTGGGAGTGTCAGGGGGTGTACCTGGGAGGTCAGGGGATGGACCTGGGAGGTCAGGGGTGTACCTGGGAGGTCAGGGGTGTACCTGGGAGGTCAGGATGTACCTGGGAGTGTCAGGGATGTACCTGGGAGAGTCTGGGTGTACCTGGGAGTGCCAGAGGTGTACCTGGGAGTGTCAGAGGTGTACCTGGGAGTGCCAGAGGTACCTGGGAGTGTCAGGGGAGGTACCTGGGAGTGTCAGAGGTGTACCTGGGAGGTCAGAGGTACCTGGGAGGTCAGAGGTGTACCTGGGAGTGTCGGAGGTGTACCTGGGAGTCAGAGGTGTACCTGAGGCCGAGGTGTACCTGGGAGTGTCAGAGGTGTACCTGGAGCAGTCAGAGGTGTACCTGGGAGTGCTGGGATATGTACCTGGGAGTGTCTGGGTGCATGGGAGGTCTGAGGTGTACCTGGGAGGTCAGGGTGTACCTGGGAGTGTCAGAGGAGTACCTGGAATGTCAGAGGTGTACCTGGAAGGTCTGGGGTGTACCTGGAGTGTCAGAGGTACCTGGGAGTGTCAGGAGGTGTACCTGGAAGTCAGAGGTGTACCTGGGAGTGCCGGGATGTACCTGGGAGTGTCTGAGGTGTACCTGGGAGGCCTGGAGGTGTACCTGGGAGTGTCTGGAGGTGTACCTGGGAGTGTCAGAGGTGTACCTGGGAGCAGCCTGAGGTGTACCTGGGAGTGTCTAGAGGTGTACCTGGGAGTGTCAGAGGTACCTGGGAGAGTCTGAGATGTACCTGGGAGTGCCTGAGATGTACCTGAGTGTCAGAGGTGTACCTGGGAGTGTAAGAGGTACCTGGGAGTGTCAGAGGTGTACCTGGGAGTGCTCAGAGGTGTACCTGGGAGTGTCGGAGGTACCTGGGAGGCTCGGATATGTACCTGGGAGTGTCTGGGGGTACGTGGGAGTGTCTGAGGTGTACCTGGGAGTGTCAGGGGTGTACCTGGGAGGTCAGAGGAGTGCCTGGGAATGTCAGAGGTGTATCTGAAGTGTCTGGGGTACCTGGGAGTGTCAGAGGTACCTGGGAGGCTGGGGAGGTGTACCGGAAGTGTCAGAGGTGTACCTGGAGCCAGAGATGTACCGGAGTGTTTGAGGTACCTGGGAGTGTCTGAGGTGTACCTGGAGTGTCTGAGTACCTGGGAGTGTCTGAGGTACGGGAGTGTCTGAGGTGTACCTGGGAGTGTCCGAGGTGTACCTGGGAGGTAAATGGGAGTAAGAGGTGTACCTGGGAGTGTCAGAGGTGCATGGGAGTGTCGGAGGTGCCTGGGAGGTCAGGGGGAGAACCAGGGAGTGTGAGGTGTACCTGGGAGTGTCTGAGGTGTACCTGGGCCTGAGGTACTTGGAGGTCGGAGGTAACTGGGAGGTCAGAGGAGTACCTGGGAGTTTATGGTGAATGTGGGAGCATCAGAGGTACCTGGGAGTGCAGGGGTGTAACTGGATGTCGGAGGTGTAACTGGGAGTGTCAGAGGTGTACCTGGGAGTGTCTGGGGTGTACCACGGAGTGTCAGGAGGTACCTGGGAGGTCAGGGGTGTACCTGGGAGTGTCAGGGGTGTACCTGGAGGTCAGGTACCTGGGAGTGTCAGGGTGTACCTGGGAGTGTCAGGGGTGTACCTGGGAGTGTCAGGGGTACCTGGGAGTGCTCAGAGGTGTACCTGGGAGTGTCTGAGGTGTATCTGGGAGTGTCTGAGGTACCTGGGTGTCAGAGGTGTACCTGGAGTGTCAGGAGGTGGGAGTGTCTGAGATGTACCTGGGAGGCCTGAGATGCCTGGGAGTGGTCGGAGGTGTACCTGGGAGTGTCAGAGGTGTACCTGGGAGTGCTCAGAGGTGTACCTGGGAGGTCGGAGGTACCTGGGAGGTTGAGATGTACCTGGGAGTAGCCGGAGATGTACCTGGGAGCAAGCTGGAGGTGTACCTGGGAGTGTCGGAGGTGTACCTGGGAGTGTCAGAGGTGTACCTGGGAGTGTCAGAGGTGTACCAGGGAGTGTCAGAGGTGAACCAGGAGTGTCAGAGGTGAACCAGGAGGTCTGGAGGTGTAGCTGGGAGAATCGGAGGTGTACCTGGGAGCACGGGAGGTGTACCTGGGAGTGTCAGGAGGTGCACTGGAGGCCAGGTACCAGGGAGTGTCAGAGGTGAGTACCTGGGAGTGTCAAAGGTGTACCTGGGAGACGGGAGGTGTACCAGAATATCGGAGATGTACCTGGGAGTGCCAGAGGTGTACCTGGGAGGCCGGAGATGTACCTGGGAATGTCAGAGGTGTACTTGGGAGTGTCAGAGGTGTACCTGGCAGGTCAGAGGTGTACCTGGCGGTGTCAGAGGTGTACCTGGGGGTGCTGGGAGGTGTACCTGGGAGTGTGAGAGGTGTACCTGGAGTGTCAGAGGTGTACCAGGGAATGTCAGTGGAGTACCTGGGAGGTCAGAGGTACCTGGAGTGCCGGAGGTACCTGGAGTGTCAGAGGTGTACCTGGGAGCATCAGAGGTGTACCTGGGAGGTCAGAGGAGGTACCTGGGAGTGTCAGAGGTGTACCTGGGAGTGTGAGAAGGCCTGGGAGTGTCGGAGGTGAACCTGGGAGTGTCGAGTGTACCTGGGAGTGCAGAGGTACCTGGGAGTGTCAGGGGTGTACTAGGAGTGTCAGTGGAGTACCTGGGAGTGTCGGAGGTGTTCCTGAGAGTGTCGGCGGTACCTGGGAGGCGAGGTACCTGGGAGGCCAGAGGTACCTGGGAGTGTCTGGGGTGTACCTGGGAGTGTCTGAGGTGCACCTGAGTGCTCAGGAGGAGTACCTGGGAGGTCATAGGTGATGGGAGTGCCTGGGTGTACCTGGGAGTGTCAGGTGTAGCTGGGAGGCACTCAGAGGTGTACCTGGGAGTGTCGGAGGTGTACCTGGCAGTGTCAGAGGTGTGCCTGGCAGTGTCAGGAGTACCTGGGAGGCCAGAGGTGTACCTGGGAGTGTCAGAGGTGTACCTGGGAATGTCAGAGGAGTACCTAGTGCAGTGGAGGGTACCTGGGAGCGTCAAAGGAGAACCTGGGAGTGTGGGAGGTGTACCTGGTAGTGTCAATGTGTACCTGGTAGTGTCAATGGTGTACCTGTGAGTAGCAGAAGTGTACCAGGGAGTGTCGGGGTGAGTACCTGGGAGTGTCAGAGGTGTACCTGGAGATGTCAGAGGTACCTGGGAGGTCAGAGGTGTACTGGGAGTGCTCAGAGGTGTACCAGAGTGTGTCTGAGGTGTACCTGGAAGTGTCAGAGCTGTACCTGGAGTGTCGGAGAACCAGGAGGTCAGAGGAATACCTGGGAGTGTCAGAGGTGCACCTGGGAGTGTCAGAGGTGTACCTGGGAGGTCAGGGGTGTACTAGGAGGTCAGTGGAGTACCTGGGAGTGTCGGAGGTGTACCTGGGAGTGTCAGAGGTGTACCTGAGTGTCAGGAGGTGTACCTGGGAGTGTCAGGAGGTGTACCTGGGAGTGTCAGAGGTGTACCTGGGAGTGTCAGAGGTGTACCTGGGAAGGTCAGAGGTGTACCTGGAGCAGGTCTGGGGTGTACGTGGGAGGTCTGAGGTGTACCTGGGAGTGTCAGGGGTGTACCTGGGAGTGTGAGAGGAGTGCCTGGGAATGTCAGAGGTGTATCTGGAAGTGTCTGGGGTGTACCTGGGAGTGTCAGAGGTACCTGGGAGTGTCAGAGGTGTACCAGGAGGTCAGGAGCATGGGAGTGTCAGTGTACTTGAGTATCGGAAGTGTAACTTGGGAATATCGGAGGTGTACCTGGGAGTGCCAGAGGTGTACCTGGGAGTGTCGGAGATGTACCTGGGAATGTCAAGCAGGTACTTGGGAGTGTCAGAGGTGTACCTGGCAGTGTCAGAGGTGTACCTGGGAGTGTCAGAGGTGTACCAGGAATGTCAGGTGAGTACCTGGGAGGTCAGAGGTACCTGGGAGTGTCAGAGGTGTACCTGGGAGTGTCAGAGGTGTACTTGGGAGGTGGGAGGTGTTCCAGGAGTATCGGAGGTACCTGGGAGGTCAGAGGTGTACCTGGGAGCATCAGAGGTGTACCTGGGAGTGTCTGGGGTGTAATGTGGGAGTGTCAGGTGTAACTGGGAGTGTCGGAGGTGTAACTGAGTGTCAGAGGTATACCTGGGAGTATCAGAGGTGTACCTGGGAGGTGCAGTGGTGTACCTGGGAGTGTCAGAGGTGTACCTGGGAGTGTCGGAGGTGTTCCTGAGAGTGTCGGAGGTGTTCTGGGAGGTCAGAGGTACCTGGGAGGTCAGAGGTACCTGGGAGTGTCAGATGTACCTGGGAGTGTCTGGGGTGTACCTGGGAGGTCAGGTGTAACTGGGAGGCCGGAGGTGTAACTGGGAGTGTCAGAGGAGTACCTGGGAGGTCAGAGGAGTACCTGAGTGTCAGGAGGTGTACCTGGGAGCATCAGAGGTGATCCTGGAGTGTCAGGTGTGTACCTGGGAGTGTCTGGAGGTACCTGGGAGTGTCGGAGGTGTACCTGGGAGTGGTCAGGAGTACCTGGGAGTGCCAGAGGTGTACCGGGAGGTCAGGATGTACCTGGGAGTGTCTGAGGTGTACCTGGGAGGTCAGTGGAGTACCTGGGAGTGTCGGAGGTGTACCTGGGAGGCGTCAGAGGTGTACCTAGGAGTGTCAGAGGTGCACCTAGGAGGTCAGAGGTGTACCTGGGAGTGTCCAAGGTGTACCTGAGAGTATCGGAAGTGTACTTGGGAATATCGGAGGTACCTGGGAGTGTCAGAGGTGTACCTGGGAGTGTCAGAGGCCTGGCAGGGGCGGTACCTGAAGTGCCGAGGTACCTGGGAGGTCAGAGGTACCTGGGAGTGTCAGAGGTGTACCTGGGAGTGTCAGAGGAGTACCTGGGAGCGTCAGAGGAGTACCTGGGAGTGTCAGAGGTGTACCTGGGAGTGTCAGGTGGTGTACCTGGGAGTGTCAGTGGTGTTCCTGGGAGTGTCATTGGTGTGCCTGGGAGGTCAGAGGTGTACCTGGGAGTATCATGGGTGAACCTGGAGTGTCAGGGTGTACCTGGGAGTGTCAGGGGTGTACCTGGGAGTATCAGGGGTGTACCTGGGAGGTCAGGGGTGTACCTGGGAGGTGTCAGGGGGTGTGACCTGGGAGCATCAGGTGTACCTGGGAGTGTCAGGTGTACCTGGAGTGTCAGGGGTGTACCTGGGAGGTCAGGGGTGGTACCTGGGAGGTCAGGGGTGTACCTGGGAGGTCAGGGTGAACTGGGAGGCCGGAGGTGTACCTGGGAGTGTCAGGAGGTGTACCTGGGAGTGCTGGGAGGTGCCTGGGAGGTCTGGGTGTACCTGGGAGTGTCAGAGGTGTACCTGGGAGTGTCAGAGGTGTACCTGGGAATGTCAGTGGAGTACCTGGGAGGTCAAAGGTGTACCTGGGAGTGTCAGAGGTGTACCTGGAGTGTCGGAGGTATCAGAGCCGAGGAGTACCAGGAGTGTCAGGAGGTGTTCCTGGGAGTATGAGAGGTGTACCTGGGAGTGTCAGGTGTACCTGGGAGGTCAGGGGTAACTGGAGTGTCGGAGGTGTAACTGGGAGTGTCAGAGGAGCCTGGAGTGTTGGGGCAGTACGGGAGCATCAGGAGCCTGGAGGTCAGGGGTGTACCTGGGAGTGTCGGAGGTGTTCCAGGGAGTGTCAGAGGGAGTATCTGGGAGTGTCAGAGGAGTACCTGGGAGGTCAGAGGTGTACCTGGGAGTGTCTGGGGGTGTACCTGGGAGTGTCTGAGGTACCTGGGAGGTCAAAGAGTACCTGAGTGTCAGAGGTACTGGGAGTGTCTGGGGTGTACCTGGGAGTGTCAGGAGGTACCTGGGAGGTCAGAGGTGTACCTGGGAGTGTCAGGGGTGTACCTGGGAGTGTCAGAGGTGTACCTGGGAGTGCCGAGGAGTACCTGGGAGCACAAGGAGTACCTGGGAGGTCAGGGTGTACCTGGGAGTGTCAGTGGTGTACCTGGGAGTGTCATTGTGTTCCTGGGAGGTCATTGGTGTAACTGGTAGTGTCAGAGGTGTACCTGGGGTATCATGGGTGTGCCACCGAGTGTCAGGGGTGTACCTGGGAGTGTCAGGGGTGTGCCTGGGAGTGTCAGGGGTGTGCCTGGGAGTGTCAGGGGTGTGCCTGGGGTGGGGGTGTGCCTGGGAGTGTCAGGGGTGTACCTGGGGTGTCAGGGTGTAACTGGGAGTGTCGGAGGTGTAACTGGGGTGTCAGAGGTGTGCCTGGGAGTGTCAGAGGGTACCTAGGAGTGTCAGAGGTGTATGTGGGAGTGTCTGGGGTGTGCCTGGGAGTGTCAGAGGTGTACCTGGGAATGTCAGGGTGTGCTTGGGAGTGTTGGGGATGTGCAGGGTGTCTGAGGGTGTACATGGGAGTGTCAGGGGTGTGCCTGGGATGTCAGAGGTGTACCTGGGGTGTCAGTGGAGTACCTGGGGAGTGTCAAGGTGTACCTGGGTGTCAGAGGTGTGCCTGGAATATCAGTGTGCAGGAGTGTCAGTGGAGTACTGGGGAGTGTCAAGGTGTACCTGGGAGTGTCAGAGGTGTGCCTGGGGTGTCGGAGGTGTACCTGGAGTGTCAGAGAGATGCCAGGAGTGTCAGAGGTGTTCCTGGAGTATCAGAGTGTATCTGGGAGTATCAGAGGTGTATCTGGGGAGTGTCAGGGGTGTGCCTGAGTGTCAGGGGTGTAACTGGGAGTGTCGGAGGTGTAACTGGGAGTGTCAGAGGAGTACCTGGGAGTGTCAGTGGTGTACGTGGGAGTATCAGAGGTGTATCTGGGAGTGTCAGGGGTGTACAAGTGTCGGAGGTGTTCAGGGGAGTGTCAGAGGAGTATCTGGGAGTGTCAGAGGAGTACCTGGGAGTGTCAGGAGGTGTGCCTGGGAGTCTCAGAGGTGTGCCTGGGAGTGGTGGTGTGCCTGGGGTGTCAGGGTGTACCTGGGAATGTCAGAGGTGTGCCTGGGAGTGTCGGAGGTGTTCTGAGAGTGTCAGAGGTGTGCGAGTGTCAGAGGTGTGCCTGGGGAGTGTCAGATGTGTGCAGGTGTCAGATGTGTGCCTGGGAGTGTCTGGGGTGTGCCTGGGGTGTCAGAGGTGTGCTGGGGTGTCAAGGGTGCCTGGGGTGTCAGAGGTGTGCGAGGTGTCTGGGGTGTGCCTCGGGTGTCAGAGGTGTGCGGAGTGTCAGAGGTGCCTGGGAGTGTCAGGGGTGTGCCTGGGGTGTCAGGGGAGTGCCTGGGAGTGTCAGGGGTGTGCCTGGAGTGTGGGGATGTGCCTGGGAGTGTCAGGGGATGTGCCTGGGGAGTGTCTGGGGTGTGCCTGGGGTGTTGGGAGTGCCTGGCAATGTCAGGGGTGTATCTGGGAGTGTCAGAGGTGTGCCTGGGAGTGTCAGAGGTGTGCCTGGGGTGTCAGAGGTGTGCCTGGGAGTGTCAGGGGTGTGCCTGGGGAGTGTCAGGGTGTACCTGGGAGTGTCAGAGGTGTTCCTGGGGTGTCAGAGGTGTGCCTGGGGAGTGTCAGAGGTGTGCCTGGGGTGTCAGATGTGCCTGGGAGTGTGGGGTGTGCGTGGGAGTGTCTGAGGGTGTGCCTGGGAGTGTCAGGGGTGTACCTGGGGAGTGTCAGAGGTGCCTGGGAATGTCAGAGGTGTATCTGGAAGTGTCTGGGGTGTACCTGGGGAGTGTCAGAGGTGTGCCTGGGGTGTCAGAGGTGTACCTGGAAGTGTCAGAGGTGTGCCTGGGAGTGTCCAGAGAGGTGTGCCTGGGAGTGTCAGGAGGTGTACCTGGGGTGTCTAGGGTACCTGGGGAATGTCTGGGGTGTGCCAAGGAGTGTTAGGGTGTGCCTGGCAGTGTCCAGTGTGCCTGGGAGTTGTCAGAGGTGTGCCTGGGGAGTGTCGGAGGTGTGCAGTGTCAGAGGTGTGCCAGAATGTCAGTGGGTACCTGGGGTGTCAGAGGTGTGCCTGGGAGTCAGAGGTGTGCCTGGGAGTGTCAGAGGTGTACCTGGGGAATGTGAAAGTGTGCCTGGGGGTGTGAAGTGTGCCTGGGAGTGTCGGAGGTGTGCCTGGGTGTCAGAGGTGTGCACCAAGTGTCAGAGGTGTACCTGGGAGTGTCAGAGGTGTGCCTGGGAGTGTCAGAGATGTGCCTCAGGTGTCTGAGGGTGCTGGGGTGTCTGAGGGTGTGCCTGGGGAGTGTCAGAGGTGTGCCTGGGAGTGTCAGGAGGTGTGCCTGGGGGTGTCAGAGGAGTGCCTGGGAGTGTCAAGGGTACCTGGGGTGTCCAAGGTGTGACCTGGTAGTGTCAGTGGTGTGACCAGTGTCAGAGTGACGGAGTGTCATTGGTGTTCCTGGGTGTCATTGGTGTAACTGGTAGTGTCAGAGGTGTGCCTGGGAGTATCATGGGTGTGCACCGGGAGTGTCAGGGTGTGCCTGGGAGTGTCAGGGGTGTGCCTGGGAGTGTCAGGGGTGTGCCTGGGAGTGTCAGGGGTGTACTGGGAGTGTCAGGGGTGTAACTGGGAGTGTCGGAGGTGTAACTGGGGTGTCAGAAGGTGCCTGGGGTGTCAGAGGTGTGCCTGGGAGTGTCAGTGGAGTGCCTGGAATGTCAGAGGTGTACCTGGGAGTGTTGGGGATGTGCAGGGAGTGTCTGAGGTGTACTGGGGAGTGTCAGGGGTGTGCCTGGGGTATCAGAGAGGTGTGCCTGGGGAGTGTCAGTGGTGTGCCTGGGGAGTGTCAAAGGTGTGCCTGGGAGTGTCAGAGGTGTGCCTGGGGAGTGTCAGGGTGTGCCAGGGGTGTCAGTGGAGTACCTGGGGTGTCAAAGGTGTGCCTGGGGTGTCAGAGGTGTGCCTGGGAGTGTCAGGGTGTGATAGGGGAGTGTCAGAGGAGTACCCAGGAGTGTCAGAGGTGTTCCTGGGAGTATCAGAGAGGTGTATCTGGGAGTGTCAGGGGGTGTACCTGGGGTGTCAGGGGTGTACCTGGGGAGTATCAGAGGTGTGTCTGGGGTGTCAGGGGTGTACCTGGGGGTGTCAGGAGGTGTTCCAGGAGTGTCAGAGGTGTATCTGGGAGTGTCAGGGAGTACCTGGGAGTGTCAGAGGTGTGCCTGGGGTCTCAGAGGTGTGCCTGGGAGTGGTGGTGTGCCTGGGGTGTCAAGGTGTGCCTGGGGAATGTCAGAGGTGTGCCTGGGAGTGTCCAGAGTGTTCCTGAGAGTGTCAGAGGTGTGCCTGGGAGTGTCAGAGTGTGCCTGGGGTGTCAGATGTGTGCCTGGGGTGTCTGGGTGTGCCTGGGGAGTGTCTGGGGTGTGCCTGGGAGTGTCAAAGTGCCTGGGAGTGTCAGAGGTGTGCCTGGGAGTGTCTGGGGTGTACCTCAGGTGTCAGGTGTGCCTGGGGTGTCAGGGGTGTGCCTGGGAGTGTCAGGGGTGTGCCTGGGAGTGTCAGGGGTGTACCTGGGAGTGTCAGGGGTGTGCCTGGGGAGTGTCAGGGGTGTGCCTGGGTGTCAGGGGTGTGCCTGGGAGTGTCAGAGGGGTGTCCTGGGGAGTGTCAGGGGTGTGCCTGGGAGTGTCAGGGTGTGCCTGGGGGTGTCTGGGGTGTGCAGAAGGTAGAGGTGCCTGGCAGTGTCAGGGGGTGTCTGGGTGTCAGAGGTGTACCTGGGGTGTCAGAGGTGTGCCTGGGGTGTCAGAGGTGTGCCTGGAGTGTCAGAGGTGTACCTGGGAGTGTCAGAGGTGTTCCTGGGGTGTCAGAGGTGTGCCTGGGGTGTCAGAGGTGTACCTGGGAGTGTCAGATATGTGCCTGGGAGTGTCTGGGGTGTACGTGGGGAGTGTCTGGAGGTGTGCCTGGGAGTGTCAGGGGTGTGCCTGGGAGTGTCAGAGGAGTGCCTGGGAGTGTCAGAGGTGTATCTGGAAGTGTCTGGGGTGTGCCTGGGAGTGTCAGAGGTGTACCTGGGAGTGTCAGGTGTGCCTGGAAGTGTCAGAGGTGTGCCTGGGAGTGTCAGAGATGTGCCTCAGGTGTCTGGGGTGTCCGGAGTGTCTGAGGTGTGCCTGGGGAGTGTCTGAGGGTGTGCCTGGGGAGTGTCTGAGGTGTGCCTGGGAGTGTCTGAGGTGTGCCTGGGGTGTCCTGGTGTGCCTGGGGTGTCTGAGGTGTGCCTGGGGTGTGGGGTGTGCCTGGGAGTGTCAGGAGGTGTGCCTGGGGAGTGTCAGATGTGTGCGTGGGGTGTCTGGGGTGTGCCTGGGGTGTCTGGGGTGTGCCTGGGGTGTCAAAGGTACTGGGAGTGTCAGGGGTGTGCCGGGGGTGTCTGGGGTGTGCCTCAGGTGTCAGGTGTGCCTGGGGAGTGTCAGGGGTGTGCCTGGGGAGTGTCAGGGGTGTGCCTGGGGTGTCAGGGGGTGTGCCTGGGAGTGTCAGGGGTGTGCCTGGGAGTGTCAGGGGTGTGCCTGGGAGTGTCAGGGATGTGCCTGGGAGTGTCAGGGATGTGCCTGGGGTGTCTGGGGTGTGACCTGGGAGTGTCAGAGGAGTACCTGGCAATGTCAGGGGTGTGTCTGGGAGTGTCAGAGGTGTGCCTGGGAGTGTCAGAGGTGTACCTGGGGAGTGTCAGAGGTGTACCTGGGAGTGTCAGAGGTGTTCCTGGGAGTGTCAGAGGTGTGCCTGGGAGTGTCAGAGGTGTGCCTGGGAGTGTCAGATGTGTGCCTGGGGTGTCAGGGGTGTGCGTGGGAGTGTCTGAGGTGTGTGCCTGGGGTGTCAGGGGTGTGCCTGGGAGTGTCAGAGGAGTGCCTGGGATTGTCAGGGGTGTATCTGGAAGTGTCTGGGGTGTGCCTGGGGTGTCAGAGGTGTGCCTGGGGTGTGAGGTGTGCCTGGAAGTGTCAGGGGTGTGCCTGGGGTGTCAGAGATGTGCCTCAGTGTCTGGGGTGTGCCTGGGAGTGTCTGGTGTGCCTGGGGAGTGTCTGGGGTGTGCCTGGGGTGTCTGAGGTGTGCCTGGGGTGTCTGGGGTGTGCCTGGGGTGTCTGGGGTGTGCCTGGGAGTGTCAGGGAGGTGTGCATGGGGTGTCAGAGGTGTGCCTGGGGTGTGAGGGAGGGCCAGGGAGTGTAGAGGTGTGCCTGGGGGTGTCTGGGGTGTGCCTGGGGTGTCTGGGGTGTGCAGGTGTCTGGGGTGTGCCTGGGGAGTGTCGGAGGTGTGGCTGGGGAGTGTCAGAGGAGTACCTGGGAGTGTCAGTGGTGTACGTGGGAGTATCAGAGGTGTGCCTGGGGTGTCGGGGTGTAACTGGGAGTGTCGGAGGTGTAACTGGGGAGTGTCAGGTGTGCCTGGGGTGTCTGGGGTGTGCCACCAGGTGTCTGGGGTGTGCAGGGTGTCAGAGGTGTGCAAGTGTCAGGGGGTGTGCCTGGGGTGTCAGGGTGTGCCTGGGAGTGTCAGGGTGTGCCTGGGTGTCAGGGGGTGCCTGGGAGTGTCGGGGTGTGCCTGGGGAGTGTCAGAGGTGCCTGGCAATGTCAGGGGTGTATCTAGGAGTGTCTGATGTGTATCTGGGGAGTGTCTGAGGGTGTGCCTGGGGTGTCAGAGGTGTGCCTGGGGTGTCAGAGGTGTGCCTGGGGAGTGTCGGTGTGCCTGGGGAGTGTCAGGTGTGCCAAGTGTCATTGGTGTGCCTGGGAGTGTCAGTGGTGTGCCTGGAGTGTCAGAGGTGTGCCTGGGAGTGTCAGGGGTGTGCCTGGGGAGTGTCAGGGTGTGCCTGGGGAGTAGGGGTGTGCCTGGGGTGTCAGGGGTGTGCACCAGTGTCAGGGGTGTACCAGGGTGGAGGTGTACCTGGGAGTGTCAGGGGTGTCACCAGGAGATTCAGAGGAGTACTGGGAGTGTCAGAGGTGTGTGGGAGTGTCTGGGGTGTGCCTGGGAGTGTCAGAGGTGTGCCTGGGGAATGTGGGGTGTGCCCAGGTGTGGGGATGTGCCTGGGAGTGTCGGGGTGTGCATGGGGTGTCAGGGGTGTGCCTGGGTGTCAGAGGGTGTGCAAGTGTGTCGGTGTCAAGGTGTGCCTGGGGTGTGCCTGGAAGGTGCCAGGGGAGTGTCGGTGTGTGCCTGGGGAGTGTCAGGGGTGTGCCTGGGGGAGTGTCAGAGGGTGTGCCTGGGGTGTCAGGAGGTGTGCCTGGGAGTGTCGGAGGTGTGTCAGGGGTGTCAGAGGGTGTGCCAGGGAGTGTCAGAGGTGTGCCTGGGAGTGTCAGAGGTGTGCCTGGAGTGTCAGGGTGTACCTGGGAGTGTCGGAGGTGTGCCTGGGAGTGTCGGAGGAGTACCTGGGAGTGTCAGAGGTGTACCTGGGGAGTATCAGAGGTGTGCCACGAGTGTCAGGGGTGTACCTGGGAGTGTCGGAGGGTGTACCTGGGAGTGTCAGAGGAGTGCCTGGGGAGTGTCAGAGGTACCGATAAGCCTATTGTCGAACCAGGTCATACGCAGGTTGTAGCTGACAGAGATCAACATGGTGGTGGTGTCAATATTGATAGTGTCCATGGAGACGTTGACAGATATTGGCAGCGATAGATCCGATACTGTGAGGGAGGAAGTGATGTTAGCAGAGAAAGAGACAGACAGCTAGACAGACACAGACAGAAATTCGATACTGTGAAGAGAAAAAATGTTTGGAGAGACAGACAGGCAGATCCAACACTACGAGGAAAAGAAAAGAGAGAGATAGACATAGGGAAAGAAAAGAATAAGAGACAGACAGACAGACAGACATACCCTGTACAGACAGGACAAAATTTATCTTTACATTCAAACACATCTTTCGTAAAACAACTTAAACATGAAACAATAAAACAAAATAAACAAGATTAAATCACAATAAACCTTTATACATTTTACCTGGTCTAGGAGGCAGTTTAGACCTGTAGTCCCCTGGAAAGTTGACAATATCACAGAAGCTTTCATCCGTCTTGTCACCACAGTCAAATTTCAGATCACAGCGTCTAGCGAATGATATACAGGTGCCGTCAGTACAGGTAAATTCTCCAGCTGTACAGGGTGAGAGTGTGAGTTGCCTCTTTCCTGATTCTTGTCCACATACTGGATCCTGGAAGTACGTATGTCTGTCAAGTCATCTCTTTGGAATTATAGTATAAAAAAAGTATGGTGTATTAACTCTTGCATGAATGTACTGTATGTCTTTTTGATTGATTCTTGTCAAAACACTGTTTGTTAAAAGGGGAAAGGTGAATTAGGTTAGGTTAGGTTAGGTTAGGTTAGGTTAGGTTAGGTTAGGTTAGGTTAGGTTAGGTAAATACTGAACTAGTAACGAATTATCCTAGAACACATTTGACGTCACTATAAAATTCCATCACAATCTACCAACAGAAGTAAACTCACCTTGATGTCCCAGGTCTGTCTACCGATGGGGTAATTAAGGTGTTCCTGTACAGGTAAGACAGCCTTGGTGATGTTAGTAATGCTATCATACCAGGTCCAAACGTCGCCCACCTTCTCCACCATGTATTCACCATAACCTCGGAAGTAGAGTGGGAAGGCCACCAGGTCGAAGTAGTACATGCGCTGTGTGGTATTAGAACCCTTAAGTATGATGGTTTAAACCTTTGAGTATAATTATTTAAACCATAGAGCATGATGGCTTAACCTTTCAGTATGATGGTTTAACCCTTTGAGTATGATATCCTAGCGACTTAATCCAGTGAGTAAAATACATTAACCCTTTGAGTATATTTTAATCCCTTAAACATGTGGTTTAACCCTTTGAGTATGATGTTTTAATGATTTAATCCAACGAGTACAATATATTAACCCTTAGAATATGTTTTAATCCTTTAATTATGTGGTTTAACCCTTTGAGTATGATGGTTTAACCCCTTCAGTATGATGGTCTACCCATTGAGTATGTCTTAATCCTTTAAATATGTGGGTTAACACTTTGAGTATGACGGCTTAATCCGTTATCTATATGCTGATTTAGCTTTACCCTTTGAGTATTCTGCTTTTAACATTAACCCTTTAAGTATAATAGCTTAAATTATTTAGTACAATTATTTGTCCCCGGAGGACAGGGTCATTGTACTCAAGGGGTTAATTTATCTTACTCAAGAGGTTAAATAATCATACTCAAGTGGTTAAGTCATCTTATATAATACATAACTATACATAATACTGTGTATAACTATACATAATACATACCTATACATAGTGGCAATACATAATCAATAACAGCATACATATTGTACATACTCGCTGAGTTTCCTTTTTTATCATTATATCACCACTAGCTGTTCGGGGGTTGTCCTGTCCAGTGTTGGTAAAGGAGAAAGTGGAAAACACCGTTCCCACGTGTGTCTCTGGCCAGGACTAAGGGCCGGATTGATAGTCATTACGAAGCACAATGCCAATTGATAGTGTTCGTGCTGGTCTATTACTAGTCATCCCGATAAACGAGGTATCGGAAGGGAACCATACGCATATCCCTGAAATGTTGGAAACAACATCGGGTGGCTACCCCCACCCGATAGCTGCCTTACGACAAATAATAATCATCATTATATTTTATGAAAGTTCTTCCAGTACTTTATATTACAGATGTCTACGTCGAATTATATTATTTTTTTTGATAAGAACAATTAAAAGAAGTGTTAATACGGATAAATGAACTTTCACAACACTGTTATGAACTTGAAACATTATTGGAATGTTGACGTCACAGCTCCGACTTCGATGTGACTGCTGTCTGTGCTGTGAGCCTCATCTTCAATTAACAATTACTTCTGTTATCATTTAAGATATGTTTCTTATCTTTATTCAGTCATACAATATTTTTGTCGTAGTAGTAATAAAATTTCAACCATCTGAACCGGGAAATTCACTTATGTTTTCCGGAATGAGGCAAGCCAAGTGAGCTCACTCTATCTTGAGTTAACAAGGAAAATATCACAGTTTTTGGCCCAGTAATAAAGTTTTTTTTACTTCACTGTGGTCTTTAATAATGGAGCATAACTCAATATGTAAGGTAATTCACCTGTGAGGTTTTATGAAGACAACAAAAGGAAAGAAATATACATTTATTTTTTTAATAAATGTGTAAAAATTAAGAAAATAAACTATAATTTTTCTATACATAGTTCTGCATTTCCTGAAATTCACAGCTTATATTATAGATATATAAAAATAAATCTTAACTGTCATACTTTGGACAATATTTGTAACTGACATGAAAATATTTATATCTTGGGCACAAAAAGAAATGGTTCACTCCTTCTCTACAGCTATTTATATCAATGCATAAAATTTAATAAAAGAAACATATCCTCTATACAGTACTTTGCACAGTATAACATATTTTATAAATACCTGTATACACCAAACAAAACTTTATTCTTTATCACAGGAAATAAATTCAATTTTTGAAAATCACAGCCTTTATGTATATTATAAATATTCATCCCCCACAAATAATTACCTGCCATACTTATGACAGCTTTTGTAAACAAAAAAACCTTTGTCAAAATAAACACATGTATGTTTATTTCCTTCAAATAAAATTAGTTGAATATGTAAGAAATAGAACGAATAACTTTTACTTTAGATGCCAATTTCTGAAATATTACAACATCATTCATATGTTTTAGCCATGGCATCATATGCAGCTCCTGCTTTCCTTAAAACACTATCTAACAAATCCAAAGAATTATTCAATTTTTCATGTGTCTTTTCAATTGCAGTTTGTTGTAGTTTTTGTGTTAACATCATTTTTTTTTTCAGTTTCATTTCCTCCTCATGCTCCCTATTCAATCTGTACAACTTAGATTTATGTAACTCTTCTTGTCTTTTATCACACATTTCATAGACACTTGTCACCCTCCTAGTTCGCCTTGGTTTGCTCCTTGGCCGAGAACCAGATGCCCTGGACACTGAATAAAGGTGTTGGTTGGAAGCATGAGCAGGAGGGGGTGAGGCAATATCACTCGATAGTGAGTCAGGGGCATTGACTGCCGAGGCAGGAGCAATGTTTGGTGAGGCAGGAGCAATGACTGGTGAGGCAGGAACAATGACTTGTGAGACAGGAACAGGGTGAAAATAGAGGTCAATAAACAGTAGATGGAACTTCAGTAAATTGTGCAGAAGACACAGATGATGGCCCTGGGGTAGGACCAGGTAAAACAAGTGGATCATAGCTGGCGTTGAATGAAGCAGTAATTTCATCCCAGGCCTTTCTTTTCCTATAATTTATGGTGTTGCTTGTAGACCTATCCTCAATGATTGGCCTTTGCTCAATATGGCGCAAAAGTGCCATACGTTGGGTTTCAGACAGAGCTGCAGAACGTTCTCTTACTACCTCCATGTTTGATAACCCGCGCGCAAACATTGTTGCCAAGTACTCAGATGAAAAAATTATCTATTTTGTTTCGAACAGATAATAAAGTTCAATTTTATAAAAAAATATATTTTACAATATATTATTGTGCCGGTATAAAATAACAACTAAATATCTCTCAAAATCGTCTTTCTAATTATGTGAAATAATACATTTGGCACACGCGCATGGCCAAAAAAATTTTTGCCATCCGACACGAGCTGCCGTGTTGACACGCTCATGTAAGGGTCTAGGAATATGGCACTCAGCGTTGGGTGGTTGCATCCCGACACACGATCATCGAGATGATGATCGTGATCGTCATTATCGTCGTAATGACTAGGAATACGGCCCTAAGACCCATGACATAGTTGTAAGAGATACAGGCGTTAATAATTTTTCTTCTCTCACACTCATGCCATCCAGCCGTCAGCCCTTGCATTTTACTCCTCACAGATACCTCCCAACCATCAGTCCTCACCTTTTCCTCCTCACAGATGCTCCTCAAGGTCCAGGTACTACCCGCTGTAGTGTGACAGGCGGAGCAACTCTGTTTGTTGCAGTCTGTGTCCAACAATCCAAGTTCTCTTATGATGAGACAGTTTTGGTATATGCCTCCATCAGGGTTACGTATCTTGAAGTCCAGCTGACTCTGTGAGGGCACAAATAATGTGAGAAAGAAAGAGGGTGGAGGAGAGAGAGAGAGAGAGAGAGAGAGAGAGAGAGAGAGAGAGAGAGAGAGAGAGAGAGAGGAGTGGGAAAGTGTAAGACAGAGAAAGAGAGTGGTGGTGGTCATGGCGACGGTAACGGCGGCGGCAGCGACGGCGGCAATCTCTCTGCTTAGGTCTGCATTGCCTTGCCTTATAGTAGAGCGGATAATGGAAAAATCGTGCAAATGGTGATACGTGTATAATATGGACACGAAGTAGTACCTTAAGCTGTGTATTCGTATATTACTCTATTAAATATGTACAGTAAAGTATTACAGAACATGTATTAATCCTATGTAATATTTCCATTTATTATGCACCATGTTATGTATGTGAATTATCATATCTACATTTTATGTATTCAGCTTGTGAATACTGGCATCTGTACATGCCAGCGCGGAGTGATACAGAGAGTTGAGATCGCTAGTCCTTATGGTGTGGAAGCCGACTGTCTATTTGTTCCCTCTGTATATCTCCCGTACGAGAATAAGAACCTATTTTCAAGATAACAAGTGTTTGTGTATACCCTCAGTAGTGTAGAACATTTTGGGGGTATCAAAGACAAACATAGAATACAAGCATGAAATTTGGCTTGATCATACCCTAGGGCTACTTGTCAAATCTGCCTGATTGGCCATTTGAAAATTCCAAGATGGCGGCTATTTTTCAAGATGGCTGCCAAATTGACCTTCGAAAGATGGTTTTCTCTTAAGAAATTGATGTAATTGGTCAATCTAAATGATCTTAGTGTCGATATGTATGTTTTCAAGCATGCTCATATTATTTTTTTCTATTTCTGATACTCTCAGATATATATTTATCTTATTTATGACTGGTTTTATGTACTGGTTTTATGTTTTTTCCATCTAGGTGAGGGTAGCATGCAGAGGGTCTCTGCATGTGAGGGAGTGATTGTCGGGCACGACCATGGAACACTGGTGACATCACTGCTGTGCAACCCAGCATGGGGTTCAGTGTCAGCTAAGAAAA
>NW_024729372.1:0-96350 GCF_018991925.1 Homarus americanus | reverse complement strand
ATACTTCCAAAATGTTTGAAACCCTTGAAACTACAAAGACACTTACAACAGAACATCCCACTGAGGCCAGAAAATCTGTTGATTTCTTGAAACAACAAGAATCATCACTAGCCTGACAGACAAGTCGGTTGTTAACCGAAAATTTCGTTAACTGAATCTATAAGTCACTCGTCACTTTACGTCCATCTGAAGAACGACTGATCGCATATACATCCGTGGCCCATAAAATAATAAGAAAATAATGGGGATAAAAAAAAAACCCGTTCAGACAACGGGACGTAGCGAACGTCAGTGGCCTTAGAGCTGGCGCGCTCACGCATGCATTGCGTGTTCTTAAACAAAATAGATTGTGCTGCCAGGCGTATGATGATACAGTGCAGTAACTATATATCCATAATATGTTTTAATAGATATAAGAAATGCCTATGTTACTGGTTTATGTTTTTTGGCTATTGTAGTATGGAGTACAGTACTCTTAATTTGATTTCCTTACTTAATAAATAAAAAGTTTACAAACTGTATAACAGTGTATGCTTGATTTTGGCTCTCGGCAGCGCCGCAGCATCATCAGCATCCACTCCTGATTACCTCCGCGTATCGTGAGTGTTATTCCATTGTCTTTTCATTTGATTTTATAAAAATCAATCCACCCTGAGTTAATTATGGGTCCCAAACGCAGCTCAACCAGCCCTAGCGGTAGCAGCAGCAAGAAACAACACAAGAGCATTGATTTGGAGGAGAAGCAGCAAATAATAAGACAGCGTGATGGCAGCAAATCTGTGAATGCTATCGCACGTGATCTGGCGTGTCACACTCTACGATGATGAAGAACAGAGAGAACACACTCTACGATGATGAAGAACAGAGAGAACACACTCTACGATGATGAAGAACAGAGAGAACACACTCTACGATGATGAAGAACAGAGAGAACACACTCTACGATGATGAAGAACAGAGAGAACACACTCTACGATGATGAAGAACAGAGAGAACACACTCTCACGCATGATGAATTAAATAGAGACACACCACCAAGGATGAGGAACAGAGAACACACTCTACCATGATGTAGCAAGAACAGAGAGAACACACCTACTTCATGACAGAAGAACAGAGAGAACACACTCTACGATGATGAGGAACAGAGAGAGAACACACTCTACGCATGATGAAGAACAGAGAGAAACTTCCACATACCATGATGATGAAGAATAGAGAGACACCTACGTATGATGAAGAACAGAGAGAACACACTCTACGATGATGAAGAACAGAGAGAACACACTCTACGATGATGAAGAACAGAGAGAACACACTCTACGATGATGAAGAACAGAGAGAACACACTCTACGATGATGAAGAACAGAGAGAACACACTCTACGATGATGAAGAACAGAGAGAACACACTCTACGATGATGAAGAACAGAGAGAACACACTCTACGATGATGAAGAACAGAGAGAACACACTCTACGATGATGAAGAACAGAGAGAACACACTCTACGATGATGAAGAACAGAGAGAACACACTCTACGATGATGAAGAACAGAGAGAACACACTCTACGATGATGAAGAACAGAGAGAAATACTACCTACGGCGATGAAGAACAGAGAACACACACCTACGATGATGAAGAACAGAGAGAACACACTCTACGACGATGAAGAACAGAGAGAACACACTCTACGATGATGAAGAACAGAGAGAACACACTCTACGATGATGAAGAACAGAGAGAACACACTCTACGATGATGAAGAACAGAGAGAACACACTCTACGATGATGAAGAACAGAGAGAACACACTCTACGATGATGACGATAATGAAGAACAGAGAGAACACACTCTACGATGATGAAGAACAGAGAGAACACACTCTACGATGATGACGATAATGAAGAACAGAGAGAACACACTCTACGATGATGAAGAACAGAGAGAACACACTCTACGATGATGAAGAACAGAGAGAACACACTCTACGATGATGAACAGAGAGAACACACTCTACGATGAGATGAACAGAAGAAAACACTCTACGATGATGAAGAACAGAGAGAACACACTCTACGATGATGAAGAACAGAGAGAACACACCTACGATGATGAAGAACAGAGAGAACACTTACGATGATGAAGAACAGAGAGAACACCTACGATGATGAAGAACAGAGAGAAAACACTCTACGATGATGAAGAACAGAGAGAACACACTCTACGATGATGAAGAACAGAGAGAACACACTCTACGATGATGAAGAACAGAGAGAACACACTCTACGATGATGAAGAACAGAGAGAACACACTTACGATGATGAAGAACAGAGAACACACTCTACGATGATGACGATAGAAGAACAGAGAGAACACACTCTACGATGATGAAGAACAGAGAGAACACACTCTACGATGATGACGATAATGAAGAACAGAGAGAACATTAATTTACGATGATGAAGAACAGAGAGAAACACACTCTACGATGATGAAGAACAGAGAGAACACACTCTACGATGATGAAGAACAGAGAGAACACACTCTACAATGATGAAGAACAGAGAGAACACACTCTTACGATGATGAAGAACAGAGAGAACACACTCTACGATGATGAAGAACAGAGAGAACACACTCTACGATGATGAAGAACAGAGAGAACACACTCTACGATGATGAAGAAAAGAGAGAACACATCTACGATGATGAAGAACAGAGAGAACACACTCTACGATGATGAAGAACAGAGAGAACATTTCTACGATGATGACGATAATGAAGAACAGAGAGAACACACCTACGATGATGAAGAACAGAGAGAACACACTCTACGATGATGAAGAACAGAGAGAACACACTCTACGATGATGAACAGAGAGAACACACTCACGATGATGATGAAGAACAGAGAGAACACACTCTACGATGATGAAGAACAGAGAGAACACACTCTACGATGATGAAGAACAGAGAACACACTCTACGATGATGAAGAACAGAGAGAACACACTCTACGATGATGACGATAATGAAGAACAGAACACACTCTACAATCACGACGATGATGAAGAACAGAGAACACACTCTACGATGATGAAGAACAGAGAGAACACACTCTACGATGATGAAGAACAGAGAGAACACACTCTACGATAATGAAGAACAGAGAGAACACACTTACGATGATAAGATAATGAAGAACAGAGAGAACACACTCTACGATCACGACGATAATGAAGACAGAGAGAAATACACTTCTACAATCACGATGATAATGAAGAACAGAGAGAACACACTCTATGATCACGACGATGATGAAGAACAGAGAGAACACACTCTACGATCACGACGATAATGAAGAACAGAGAGAACACACTCCATCACGATGATAATGAAGAACAGAGAGAACACACTTCTACGATCAATAGATGAAGAACAGAGAGAACACACTCTACAATCAGGATGAAGGGAGAACACACTCAATCACGACGATGAAGAACAGAGAGAATACATCTACATCACGACGATAATGAAGAACAGAGAGAACACACCTACGACTCGAGATAGAAGAACAGAGAGAACACACTCTACTTATCACTACGATAATGAAGAAAGAGAATACTATCACGACGATAATGAAGAACAGAGAGAACACTCTCGATCACGACGATATGAAGAACAGAGAGAACACACTTCTAGCATCACGACGATAATGAAGAACAGAGAACACACTCTACGATCACGACGATAATGAAGAACAGAGAGAACACAATTCTACGATCACGACGATAATGAAGAACAGAGAGAACACACTCTACGATCATGACGATAATGAAGAACAGAGAGAACACACTCTACGATCACGACGATAATGAAGAACAGAGAGAACACACTTACTATCACGACGATAATGAAGAACAGAGAGAACACACTTACGATCACTGCATTTGATGATGAAGAACAGAGAGAACACACTACTTATCACGACGATAATGAAGAACAGAGAGAACACACTCTACGATCACGACGATAATGAAGAACAGAGAGAACACTATCTACGATCACGACGATGATGAAGAACAGAGAGAACACACTCTACAATCACGACGATAATGAAGAACAGAGAGAACAACCTATCATTTATCACGATTTATAATGAAGAACAGAACACACTTACGATCATTACGATAATGAAGAACAGAGAGAACACACTTCCATTTATCACGATTTATAATGAAGAACAGAGAGAAATACTCTACGATCAGTTATTTATAGAAGAACAGAGAGAACACACTTACGATCACGAACGATAATGAAGAACAGAGAGAACACACTCTACCATCATTACGATAATGAAGAACAGAGAGAACACACTCTACGATCACGACGATCATGAAGAACAGAGAGAACACACTCTACGCATCACGACGATAATGAAGAACAGAGAGAACACACTTACCATCACGACGATAATGAAGAAGAAGAGAACACACTCTACGATCACGAATTTATAATGAAGAACAGAGAGAACACACTCTACGATCACGATTTATAATGAAGAACAGAGAGAACACATTCTACGATCAACGATAATGAAGAACAGAGAGAACACACTCTACCATCAGCATTTATAATGAAGAACAGAGAGAAGATTCTTGAAGCGGTAAAAGGATCGGCTTCACTGAAGGCAACAAGATTGACCAAGTTTCGAGAGGGGCCGATATCGAATATGGAAAAGATGCTGATGACCTGGATTGAAGACCAGACTCAAAAGCGAGTCCCATTCAGCATGCTAACCATCACGGCCAAAGCAAAAAGTTTGTTCGAGATGTTGAAGCAACAAGCAGGAGCCAACTACAACAAAGAGTTTTTTGCAAACTCTGGCTGGTTCAAGCGCTTCAAACATCGCTATCGGCTTCATAACGTGAAAAACAGCGGCGAGTCGATAAGTGCGGATTCTACAGCAGCAGCGGAATTCATCAATACCTTGGACAAGCTCATCGTCAAGGGAGGATATTTGCCCCAGCAAATAATTAATATGGACGAAACCTCCTTGTATTAGAAGAGGATGCCCAAAAGGTCATTCATACACAAGGAGGTCAAGTCAATGCCAGGCTTTACGGCATTCAAGGACCGAGTGACTGTGATTTGGGGAGGTTGCGGATTTAAGTTGAAACCTTTTGTGGTGTGGGCAAAGCAGAACCCCAGGGCTTTTAAAAATATCAACAAACATACGTGCTGTTATGTATTATAGAGCCAACCAGTCATGGATGACCCAAGCATTGTTCCAGGATGCCCTTCAACTGCTATGCTGGTGACCTCGAAAGATACTGCACAGAAGAAAGGATAGAGTTCAAAATTTTCTTGATTTTGGACAATGCTCCAGGTCACCCCTTCATTGGTGACCTCCACCCCAACATCAAAGTGGTTTTCCTGCCGGAATACCACCTCTTTGATTCAGCCTATGGATCAAGGGGCTATTGCAGCTTTCAAGTCCTACTATCTCAGGAGGACCTTTGCAATGGCTAATTCTGCAACGGATGATGGCAAGAAGACACTGAAGGAGTTTTGGAAAAAATACAACATGTACGACTGCATCAAGAACATTGCTTGGGCCTGGGATGATGTATCAAAACAATGTATGAACGCAGTGTGGAAAAAAGTCCTCAAGAGATATGTGCACGATTTCAGAGGTTTTGAGACGGTCACAGAACTTGAGAAAATTACGAACAATCTTGTGAACATGGCAAATGAGCTGAACCTCGGCGTGGATCCGCACTTATATAGAAGAACTGCCAGACGTTGTTCCTGAAGAACTAACCAACGAAGAGTTGTTAGAGTTACAGGAACATCGAACAGCTGAAGAAGAGGCAAGGGAAAAGGAAAGTGAGGAGGAGGTACAGAAGAAGTTCACTATAAAGGGGTTATCTAATTCTTACCTTTAACACTCTGCTGTAGACATGGACCCCAACACTGAACGCTTCTCACTCATAGAGAGGAATACACATGCAGTGTTTGCTGCATATCGGCAAATGTACAAGGAGAAGAAACAGCTGACAAAACAAACAACGTTCGACACTCATAAAAAAAAAAGGTCATCCTCACGACGAACCTGAGCCAGGCCCTTCACACGACGAACCTGAGCCAGGCCCTTCACACGACTTAACCTGAGCCAGGTTCCTTCACACGCTATAGATGATAGCTGCAACTGAGGAACCTTTTTATGGAATTGATAGCAGTGACAGTGATGCTGATGATCCAGGAAAGGCTTAAAAACTGTGTAATGTACAATATATGTAAAGTGTATAATTAAGTGAAATAAAATTAATAAGTTAATAAGGTGTCCGTGAAATAAAAATGCAAGATTAAATAAGTGAAATATAAAATTTTATTTTCAAAGTGAAACATTAGAATTACAAACAAAAAATTTTTCAGAACACAGCGCTATCGCTAACGCCGGACTCGAAAATATGTAATTTGAAGAAAAAAATTTGTAAGACTGCGGTCATATGTCCGGGTGGTCGAATGTCGAGTAGATCGTAAGTCGAGGAGTGCCTGTATAGAACAGTAGCTCTGGTGACAACGGTTCGACCAACAACTTTTCATATTTAAAACCCTAGTTAATTTAGGAGCCAATTCAATTTATGTCCTTATTTCATTCAGATGATTTACGACCAAAATATAATAAAAAATATATAAATTATTTTTCATATAAATAAAACTAAATCCCAAATGTATTATAAAAAAATACTGTAAAAAGAAATAAGAAAGCCTTTACACAAAAAGGTTGCCTGGCTAACGAGTGGTAAACAACAGTCGGAGCTGGCGGCCTTTTGTTTTCACTCATCTGGAACAGGAACAGAAAACTTTCTCAGGTTTACAGCATTTTTCCATCCTTATTCAACATGAGCAAGAGAGCAAGTGATGGTAGTGTTGTTTCAAAAGCTAATAGAAGGTGTATAAGCTTAATGAGAAAACTAGATGTGTTAAAATGATATGAAAAAGGCGAGAGGTCTGTGGATATTATATGGAGCAAGCAATGAACATATTTTCTGAAGTGGATCCATTAACAGAACAAAGAATTAAAATTTAAATAAACACAATTGACCTCTACATAAAGATGTATAATGAGAAAAGAAAGCAGCTGTGCAAGGTTCTTTAGACAGATTTATTATTCAAAGGCCTAAGCCATCAACTTCAGCATCATAAGCAGCTTCAGCAAAAACTTCAGGTTCAGTAACAGCTTTATGGAAATCTACAGCTTCAGCCAGAGTTGACTTCGTCATCTGAGTAAAAACTCGCACAATATTCATCGGCTGTCCTTATGTTTTAAACTTTACTGCCATTGGTGAGAAGAATATTTGTTTTACATTCAGAATATTATTTAAGACATATATGAACAGTAAATAAGGTTTATATTCATATGTTGAGAAATGACGATATGTTTTCACATGTACTCACTTACTGTTCATACATTGGCGTTCCCAATCGCTCCTCCGCTTTACTTACCACTATTGGTTAGCTACTTAGTGTTCCATTTATTAACATTAAATAGCGCTATTTAAAACATACACAGGTATTCAATTTTTTTTATTAAGTTCACTACAGCTACAACCAGGGTCTATTTTCTTCAGTTTCTTTATACTGTACACCATCACACCACGAAACAATGCCATCTGGTCTCCTCGTAGGCTTTTAATATTCTACGTATATGAATTGCATTGTCTATTTCACATATAAAGATTAATTCAATCAAATACATATTCAGTAATAAACAATAATGAATCTTTTGTACATATTCTTAAGATAAATGACGCGGTATCCTTAAATGCGCACGTTCAGTATACAGTATGTTGGGGTTCCCAATCCTTCTCTTTTTTTTTCTTTGCCATTAATGGTTAGCTACTTCGATTGTTGAATATATTAACATTAAATAACGTTACTTAAAAACATATATATTAATTTTTTACAACCAGGGTCTTATTTTCTAATTATCTTGTGTAGAACTATCGTCCCGGACTCCCAGCTGTAAACACAAACGAAAACAATGGCGCCCCATCCCCTCTTGTGTGACCATATTATTATTCATTTATATTGTATAAGGACCATTCAGAAACATTATTTAAAGAATATAGTTTGCACTTTTCATTAATTGTATTGTTTTGGGGAAAAGAGGGTAAAACGCAAACACAAAAAGATATGAAAAGGTCACACTTGGGAACGATTCTATTATTATTAGCTTAATGGGTAATGAACACAAGATGATTCACCTCACACTGCTGGAGGACACCATGATCAGCTTTTACTGTACAGCAAGATAAACAACAGCTAATGTTTTACAATGATACAGGTACTTTGAGTGAAAGTAAAAAATTTTGTTCCTGGAACAAGTTGACCTGACCCTTTGTTCCTGGTACAAGCTTACCTGACGTGAGCTGACCTCTGTGTGGTGAGCTTACCTGGATGTTGTACTCTGATATAAAGAGCGGATCACCTTCACTTAGTATCTTGATAAATATCTTCATGGCATGTTCAAGAAAAGATGGATACTGAGGTGAGGCAACAATAGTCTGTAACAACCAGAGATACAGTGTTATATACTGAGGTGAAGCAACAATAGTGTGTAACAACCAGAGATACAGTGTTATATACTGAGGTGAGGCAACAATAGTCTGTAACAACCAGAGATACAGGTTATATACTGAGAGGCAACAATAGTCTATATAATAGAGACAAGAGTGTTATATACTGAGGAGCAACAATATGTAAAACTAGAGGTATACTCTGAGATGTATATTGATAGAAATATAGTGTACAACCAGAGATACAGTGATATACTGAGGAAGCAACAATGTCTATAAAACCAGAGATACAGTGTTATATACTGAGGTGAGGCAACAATAGTCTGTAACAACCAAGAGATACAGTGTTATATACTGAGGTGAAGCAAAAATAGTGTGTAAATAACCAGAGATACAGTGTTATATACTGAGTATAGAGGCAACAATAGTCTGTAATAACCAGAGATACAGTAGATATACTGAGGTGAGGCAACAATATGTAACAACACAGAGATACAGTGTTATATACTGAGGGATTGAGTAACAACCAGAGATACAGTGTTATATACTGAGGTGAGGCAACAATAGTCTGTAACAACCAGAGACAAGTGTTATATACTGAGGTGAGGCAACAATAGTCTGTAACAACAGAGATACAGTGTTATATACTGAGGAAGCAACAATAGTGTGTAACAACCAGAGCAGTGCAGGTTACTGAGAAGAGCAATATGTAACAACCAGAGATACAGTGTTATATACTGAGGTGAAGCAACAATAGTCTGTAACACATATATACTGAGAAGCAATAGTGTAAATAAACTAAAGATAAGTGTTATATACTGAGGCAACAATAGTTGAAACAACCAGAGATACAGTGTTATATACTGAGGAGAAACAATGTCTGTAAACCAGAGACAGTGTTATATACTGAGGTGAGGCAACAATAGTGTGTAACAACCAGATAAAAGAGATTACAATGTTATATATATACTGAGGTACAAAAGAATTATAACAAACAGAGACAGTGTTATATACTGAGGTGAGGAAATAAATAACAACCAGAGACAGTGTTATATACTGAGGTGAGAACAATAGTCTGTATAAGTGTTATATATGAGGAGAAACAGCAGATACAGTGTTATATACTGAGTGAAATAAGCTTATATGAGTATACTGAGGTGAGGCAACAATAGTAAAAAACAAAGATACAGTGTTATATACTGAGGTGAGGCAACAATAGTCTATAACAACCAGAGATATGCATGTGGGGTTGGTGTGTATATATGAGGTGAAGACAATGTTTATGTACAACAAGAATATAATAATGTATATAATGAGAGAACAATAGTCTATAAAACCAGAGACAGGGTATATGGTGGTAAATAGTTTAGAGATGGTGTTATATACTGAGGTGAAGAAAAGAACCAGAGATAGTTGGTTATATACTGAGGTGAGGCAACAATAGTCTGTAACAAATCAGAGATGTGAAGTATACTGAGGTGAGGCAACAATAGGAAAACCAGAGATACAGTATATACTGAGGTGAGGCAACAATAAAGTGTAATAAATCAGAAGTTATGAGAAAATAGTTGTACAAATCAGAGATACAGTGTTATAATATATATATAGTAACAGAGATATAGTGCATGGTAAAACATAGATAGTTATATACTGAGAAAATAATGAAGCAACAACCAGAGATACAGTGTTATATATACTGAGGTGAGGGCAAAATAATAGTGTAAAAATAAACCAGAGAGTACAGTGTTATATATTAGGTGAATAAATAAATGTAACAAACCAGAGAGACAGGATGCTGGAGTGTGAGTGGGCAAATAAATAGTCTGTACTGAGACAGGTACAATGAGGAAAATAAATTGTAACAACCAGAGATATGATAATGAGGAAAATAGTGTGTAAATAAACCAGAGATACAGTAAGTGTACTGAGAAGCAACAAGTGTGTCTATATAAGTTATACTGAGGTGAGGCAAATAAATAGTGTGTAACAAACTATACAGTGTTATATACTGAGGTGAGGCAAATAGTTGTAACAACTAGGAGATGCGTGTTATATACTGAGGAGCAACAATAGTGTAAAATAAACCAGAGATACAGTGTTACTGAGGGAGGCAACATAGTCTGTAAATACCAGAGATACAGTGTTAGGTGTATATGTATATTGAGGTGAGGCAACAATAGTGTGTAAATAAACCAGAGATACAGAAAGATATATTGAGGTGGATGCACAGTCTGCCAGAGATTAAGGGTGAAGTGGCGTGAGAACAAGGCTAGTTGTAACAACCAGATACAGTGTTATATACTGAGGTGAGGCAAAATTTGGGTTGGTGGGAACAGTGTGTAACAAAACCAGAGATACAGGTTATATACTGAGGGGTGAGGCAACAATAGTGTAAATAACCAGAGACAGTGTTATATACTGAGGTGAGGCAACAATATTGTTGTCATAAAACAACCAGAGATACAGTGTTATACTGAGGTGAGAAGCTGTAAACAACAGAGAAAGTATTGTAATGAGGTATAAATAGAGATAGTGTTATAACAAGAGAAAAAGGTAATAGGGTGAGTAGCAATGTAAATAAACCAGAGATACAGTGTTATATACTGAGGAGGCAACAATAGTCTGTAACAACCAGAGATACAGTGTTATATACTGAGGTGAAGCAACAATAGTGTTAAATAAACCAGAGATACAGTGTTATACTGAGGGGAGGAAAACAGTATAAACCAGAGAGAAAAGTGGTACTTGAAGTACAGTATACAAACCAGAGATAGTGTTATATACTGAGGTGAGAGCAATAGTCTGTAACAACCAGAGATACAGTGTTATATACTGAGGTGAGGCAACAATAGTGTGTAAATAAACAGAGATACAGTGTTATATACTGAGGTGAGGCAACAATAGTCTGTACAAACAGAGATACAGTGTTATATACTGAGGTGAGGCAACAATATTCAAACAACCAGAGATACAAGTTATATACTGAGGTGAGGCAACAATAGTGTGTAACAACCAGACAGTGTTATATACTGAGGTGAGGCAACAATAGTGTGTGAACAACCAGAGAATAGCAGTATACTGAGGTGAGGCAACAATAGTGTAACAACAGAAAGAGTATTGAGGTGAGAACAATAGTGTGTAAATAACCAGAGATACAGTGTTATATACTGAGGTGAGGTCAATAGTGTGTAAATAAACCAGAGATACAGTGTTATATACTGAGGTGAGGCAACAATAGTCTGTAAACAACCAGAGATACAGTGTTATATACTGAAGCAACAATAGTCTGTAACAACCAGAGATAAGTGTTATATACTGAGGTGAGGCAACAATAGTTGTAACAACCAGAGAGATACAGTGTTATATACGAGGTGAGGCAACAATAGTCTGTAACAACCAGAGATACAGTGTTATACTGAGGTGAGGCAACAATAGTCTGTAACAACCAGATACAGTGTAGTATTGAGAGAGGCAACAATAGTGTGTAAATAAACCAGAGCAGTGTTATATATGGGTGAGCAAAAAGTGTAACCAGAACAGGTACTGAGGTGAGGAAACAATAGTGTAAATAAACTAGAGATACAGTGTTATATACTGAGGTGAGGCAACAATAGTCTGTAAATGCAGAGACACAGTGTTATATACTGAGGTGAGGCAACAATAGTCTGTAACAACCAGAGATACAGTGTTATATACTGAGGTGAGGCAACAATAGTCTGTGTGTAAATCTAGATATATATACTGAGGAAGCAATAGTCTTAACAACAGAGATACATGTTATATACTGAGGTGGAAAATAATAGTGTAACAACCAGAGATACAGTGTTATATACTGAGGGAGAGGGCAAATAAGTCTGTACAACAATAATGATAATTGGGGGGCAACAATAATATAACCAGAGATACAGTGTTATATACTGAGTGAAGCAATAGGAAAAATTCAGAGATACAGTATACTGAGGTGAGGCAACAGTCGTAAATACAGAGACATACAGTGTTATATACTGAGGAGAAGGTTAAATGAGGCAACAACCAGAGATAGTGTTATATACTGAGGTGAGCAACAATAGTGTCCAGAGATACAGTGTTATATACTGAGGTGAGGCAACAATAGTCTGTAACAACCAGAGATACAGTGTTATATACTGAGGTGAGGCAAATGTAACAAACCAGAGATACAGTGTTATATACTGAGGTGAGGCAACAATAGTGTGCAAATTAGAGATACAGTAGTATATACTTGAGAGGCAAATAATATGAGATGAAAATACTGAGAAAATGTAACAAACTAGAGATATATATACTGGGTGAAAATAAATAGAGATACAGTGTTATATACTTGAGGAAGTAACAATTGTAACAAAACCAGAGATACAGTGTTATATACTGAGGTGAGGCAAATTAGTCTGTAAATAAATTCAGAGACAGTGATATACTAATGAGAAAAATAGTGTGTAACAACAGAGATACGTTAAGTGTTATGAGGTAAGTGAAATATCAGTAATGTTAACAATACACTGAGGTGAGGCAACAATAGTCTGTAACAACCAGAGATACAGTGTTATATACTGAGGGAAGCAACAATGTCAGACAGAAATATACACTGAGGTGAGGCACAGTTAGTCAACCAAGAGATACAGTACTGAGGTGAGGCAACAATAGTGTGTAATCAGATAAAGAGTATACTGAGGTGAGAGAAAATAATGGTGTAACAACCAGAGATACAGTGTTATATACTGAGGTGAGGCAACAATAGTCTGTAACAACCAGAGATACAGTGTTATATACTGAGAAAAATTGTAACAACAAATATTAGAGGCAACAATAGTCAACAACCAGAGATAGTGTTATATACTGAGGTGAGGCAACAATAGTGTAAATAACCAGAGATACAGTGTTATATACTGAGGTGAAGCAACAATAGTGTGTATACAGTGTGTATACTGAGGCAACAATAATAGTCTGTAACAAACTAGAGATACAGTGTTATATACTGAGGTGAGGCAACAATAGTTGTAAAACCATAAGTGTTTATACTGAGGTGAGGCAACAATAGCAACAAACAGAGATACAGTGTTATATACTGAGGAAGAGGCAACAGGAATAAGAGTGTAAAAACCAGAGATACAGTGTTATATACTGAGGTGAGGCAACAATAGTCTGTAACAACCAGAGATACAGGTTATATACTGAGGTGAGGCACAATGTAACACCAGAGATACAGTGTTATATACTGAGGTGAGGCAACAATAGTCTGTAACAACCACAGAGATACAGTGTTATATACTGAGGAGGCAAAATAAGCAATCAAAAGAGTGTTATATACTGAGAATGTAACAAATCAGAGATAAGTGTTATATACTGAGGTGAGGCAAGTAAATACGGAAATAGTCTGTAAAACAAACAGAGATACAGTGTTATATACTGAGGTGAGGCAAATAGTGTGGTCAGAATAGTATATAGAGCACAATAGTTGAAAATCCAGAATCAGTGTTATATACTGAGGTGAGGCAACAATAGTCTGTAAATAAACCAGAGACAGTGTTATATACTGAGGTGAGGAAACAATAGTCTGTAAAACCAGAGATATGTTATAATGCAATAGTACAGTGTTTATATGAAAGCAACAATAGTCTGTAACAACCAGAGATATATATATGAGAAAAAATAGTCAACAACCAGAGATACAGTGTTATATACTGAGGTGAGGCAACAATAGTGTGTAACAACCAGAGACAGTGTTATATACTGAGGGAGGCAAACAATAGTAATAAACCAGAGATACAGTGTTATATACTGAGGTGAGGCAACAATAGTCGTAACAAAACTAGAGATACAGTGTTATATACTGAGGTGAGGAACAATAGTCTGATGCTAACAGAAAGAGTATACTGAGGTGAGATGTTGTATAATGAAGTATAGTACATATAAGTATACTGAGGTGAAGCAACAAAAATGAGATATATATATACTGAGGTGAAGCAATAGTCAACAACCAGAGATACAGTGTTATATACTGAGGTGAGGCAACAATAGTCTGTAACAAACAGAGACAGTGTTATATACTGAGGTGAGGCAAAATACAACAGTGTGTAACAAAAAGAGATACAGTGTTATATACTGAGGTGGGCAACAATAGTCTGTAAAAATAGAGAACAGTGTTATATACCAGAGTGAGGTGAGACAAATAGTCTGTAACAACCAGATACAGGATGAGGAAAACATTGTAACAACCAGAGATACAGTGTTATATACTGAGGTGAGGCAAAATAGTTGTAAACACAAGCAGAGTATACAGTGTATATAGTGAGGAAATAAATGTATATATAATGAGAGCTGTAATGTTAGATATAAACTGAGGTGAGGCAACAATAGTGTGTAACAAATAGATAAGTTATATACTGAGGTGAGAACAATAGTCTGTAACAACCAGAGATACAGTAGTATATACTGAGAGAAATAAATAAATCAGAGGTAAGTTATATACTGAGGTGAGGAACAACAATATGAAAATCTCAGAGATACAGTGTTATATACTGAGGTGAGGCAACAATAGGTATGTAAAACAACAGAGATACATGTTATATACTGAAACTGAGACAAAAGGAGAGGGTAAATAAAGAATAGTTATATATATATAATATAAAACAGATATATATATGGTGAGGTGTGTGTAAAAACCAGAGATAAGGTATATACTGAGGTGAGGCAAACAAGTCTGAAAAGAGAGATACAGTGTTATATATAATGTGAGGAAACAATAGTGTGTAACAAACTAGAGATACAGTGTTATATACTGAGGTGAGGCAACAATAGTCTATAACAACCAGAGATACAGTGTTATATACTGAGGTGAGGCAACAATAGTGTGTAACAACCAGAGATACAGTGTTATATACTGAGGTGAAGCAACAATAGTCTGTAACAACCAGAGATACAGTGTTATATACTGAGGTGAGGCAACAATAGTGTGTAACAATCAGAGATACAGTGTTATATACTGAGGTGAGGCAACAATAGTGTGTAACAACCAGAGATACAGTGTTATATACTGAGGTGAGGCAACAATAGTCTGTAACAACCAGAGATACAGTGTTATATACTGAGGTGAAGCAACAATAGTCTGTAACAACCAGAGATACAGTGTTATATACTGAGGTGACGCAACAATAGTCTGTAACAACCAGAGATACAGTGTTATATACTGAGGTGAGGCAACAATAGTCTGTAACAACCAGAGATACAGTGTTATATACTGAGGTGAAGCAACAATAGTCTGTAACAACCAGAGATACAGTGTTATATACTGAGGTGTGAGGCAAATAATAATTGTAAATAACTAGAGATAATAGTGTTATATACTGAGGTGAGGCAAATAAGCCAGTTCGTAACAAATTCAGAGATACAGTGTTATATACTGGAGGTGAGGCAACACAGTTCAACAACCAGAGATACAGTGTTATATACTGAGGTGAAGCAAACAATAGTTCAGCCAAACCAGAGACAAGGTGTTATATATACTGAGGCGAGGCAAATACAGTCTAACAACCAGAGATACAGTGTTATATACTGAGGTGAAGCAACAATAGTCTGTAACAAATTCAGAGACAGTGTTATATACTGAGGTGAGGCAACAATAGTCTGTACAACCAGAGATACAGTAAGCTATATACTGAGGTGAGGCAACAATAGTCTGTAACAACCAGAGATACAGTGTTATATACTGAGGTGAGGCAACAATAGTCTATAACAACCAGAGATACAGTGTTATATACTGAGGTGAGGCAACAATAGTGTGTAACAACCAGAGATACAGTGTTATATACTGAGGTGAAGCAACAATAGTGTGTAACAACCAGAGATACAGCGTTATATGCTGAGGTGACGCAACAATAGTCTGTAACAACCAGAGATACAGTGTTATATACTGAGGTGAGGCAACAATAGTCTGTAACAACCAGAGATACAGTGTTATATACTGAGGTGAGGCAACAATAGTCTGTAACAACCAGAGATACAGTGTTATATACTGAGGTGAGGCAACAATAGTCTGTAACAACCAGAGATACAGTGTTATATACTGAGGTGAGGCAACAATAGTGTGTAACAACCAGAGATACAGTGTTATATACTGAGGTGAGGCAACAATAGTGTGTAACAACCAGAGATACAGTGTTATATACTGAGGTGAGGCAACAATAGTCTGTAACAACCAGAGATACAGTGTTATATACTGAGGTGAGGCAACAATAGTGTGTAACAACCAGAGATACAGTGTTATATACTAAGGTGAGGCAACAATAGTGTGTAACAACCAGAGATACAGTGTTATATACTGAGGTGAGGCAACAATAGTCTGTAACAACCAGATACAGTGTTATATACTGAGGTGAGGCAACAATAGTCTGTAACAACCAGATACAGTGTTATATACTGAGGTGATGCAACAATAGTGTGTAACAACCAGATACAGTGTTATATACTGAGGTGAAGCAACAATAGTCTATAACAACCAGATACAGTGTTATATACTGAGGTGAGGCAACAATAGTCTATAACAACCAGAGATACAGTGTTATATACTGAGGTGAAGCAACAATAGTCTGTAACAACCAGAGATACAGTGTTATATACTGAGGGTGAAGGCAGCAATGATTGTGTAACAGCCAGAGATACAGTGTTATATACTGAGTGAGGCAACAATAATTGTGTAACAACCCAGAGATACAGTGTTATATACTGAGGTGAGGCAACAATAGTCTATAACAACCAGAGATACAGTGTTATATACTGAGGTGAGGCAACAATAGTCTGTAACAACCAGAGATACAGTGTTATATACTGAGGTGAAGCAACAATAGTGTGTAACAACCAGAGATACAGTGTTATATACTGAGGTGAGGCAACAATAGTGTGTAACAACCAGAGATACAGTGTTATATACTGAGGTGAAGTAACAATAGTCTATAACAACCAGAGATACAGTGTTATATACTGAGGTGAAGCAACAATAGTGTGTAACAACCAAAGATACAGTGTTATATACTGAGGTGAGGCAACAATAGTCTGTAACAACCAGAGATACAGTGTTATATACTGAGGTGAAGCAACAATAGTCTGTAACAACCAGAGATACAGTGTTATATACTGAGGTGAGGCAACAATAGTCTGTAACAACCAGAGATACAGTGTTATATACTGAGGTGAGGCAACAATAGTGTGTAACAACCAGAGATACAGTGTTATATACTGAGGTGAGGCAACAATAGTCTGTAACAACCAGAGATACAGTGTTATATACTGAGGTGAAGCAACAATAGTCTGTAACAACCAGAGATACAGTGTTATATACTGAGGTGAGGCAACAATAGTGTGTAACAACCAGAGATACAGTGTTATATACTGAGGTGACGCAACAATAGTCTGTAACAACCAGAGATACAGTGTTATATACTGAGGTGAAGCAACAATAGTCTATAACAACCAGAGATACAGTGTTATATACTGAGGTGAGGCAACAATAGTCTATAACAACCAGAGATACAGTGTTATATACTGAGGTGAGGCAACAATAGTCTATAACAACCAGAGATACAGTGTTATATACTGAGGTGAGGCAACAATAGTCTGTAACAACCAGAGATACAGTGTTATATACTGAGGTGAAGCAACAATAGTGTGTAACAACCAGAGATACAGTGTTATATACTGAGGTGAGGCAACAATAGTGTGTAACAACCAGAGATACAGTGTTATATACAACTCTTGATTCACAAACCAACAACAAATCATTTGACCAGTTATCAGGGTACACCTACACTGTACTGGTTATATCACACATAATGAGTGCCTGTATCTCATAATAATTTGGCACAAATTAAATACAAAATATTATACCATCAGGTCAAGTAAGGTTAGGTTAGTTTAGATCAGTGTGTGTGTGTGTGTGTGTGTGTGTGTGTGTGTGTGTGTGTGTGTGTGTGTGTAATAATAATAATAATAAACGGTTTATTAATAGAGTTGCAGCCAGTTGCTGAAAATATACACTTATATTTGATTTAGACAGTGTGGGTGGGTGGGTGTGTGTGTGTGTGTGTTCATAAATGATTTAATCAAGAGCGAGACACAACATTCAGCAGAATGAGTCATAGATCACCCCACCATAGAACATGAGGTCAGGCGAGGTCAGGTTATTTTACAACATAAGCAAAAATAAACAACTGGAAGAACTAAACACCACATTACAACAAGGTGTAAACACACTACAAGGTGTAAACACACTACAACACACAACAAGGTGTTAACACACTACAACACACACCTCAAGGTCTTCACTCAGGGCCTGGGCAGCCTTCAGTTTGTTCTCATCCTTAGAGCCGGGGTCTGCCAGCATGGACACGTATGACCTGAATGTATTCATTTGGGCGACGGGATCCTGAGACACGTGGAGTCCTACTGAGCCTCCACCAGGACCCATGGTGTTGCTGCCTTCACAGTCTCCACTTCACCGTCATCTGCAACAAACAAATAAACAATTCCCCATAATAAAACGTAGGAGGAGGAGAAGGAGAAGGAGAAAGAGAAAGAGTAATTGTCTCAATTCAATAAATAGTTGGACTTGTTCAGGAAGTAATCACCACAGTAATAAAATTTTTAGGGCTACTTTGCTCCTTACAGGTGGCTAATACAGTGTGTTTATATACAGCCACTCCTCTACCCGGACATACGACCTAAAGCAACCATACAATTTTTTTTTCAAATTACGTATTTTCGAGTCCCGGCGTTAGTGATCGAGCTGTGTACTGACAAAATTTTTGTTTGTAATTCCCTTTAAAATGGCTTGCAAGCTTAAGTGAGAGTTCTCGTAGTGCTGAGAAGAAAAAGAGACACCCATTTTAGATTTCTAGGTATTATTTTCGCATTTTCGACTTACGACCTGGTCGTCGACCGCCATGTTCCGTCAGGCAAGACGGAACATGGCGGTCGACACGCGGTCAGTTCAAGAGTACGCACGTGAACTGTACACAGCAGTGGCACGTAAGATGGTAATTGCAGAGCCCAAACCCTTCAATGCTTCCTCTGGGTGGCTGCATAGGTTTAAGAAGAGGAACAAGATCACCAACATTAACAATGGTGGTGAAGAAGCGAGTGCTGACCATGTGGCAGCTAGAGATTTTCCTCCGTTCTTACGTGAGGTTATGGAGGAAGGACAGTACACCGATGACCAGGTGTTCAACATGGATGAATCCGGTCTGTTTGGGAAAAAGCTACCTTCCAAGACCTTCGTTGTCCAGTCTGCCAGCAAGTGTCGGGGACGGAAGTTGCAGAAGGAGCGCATCACTGTCCTGTTTACCACCAATGCCTCCGGTACCTTTAAGCTCAAGTTATCGGTGATCCACACAGCCCGCAAGCCACACACCTACAAGAACATGGACATGACCAAGCTAAATGTCCACTGGCTAACCGCACGTTAGGCGTGGATGTTCTCTGCTCTGTCCCTCTCCTGGTTTGACGACTTTCGTTCCCGACGTGAAGAAATTCTGCGAGCAACAGAATGTTCCATTCAAGATTTTGTTGCTCCTTGACAACGCACCAGGACACTCGCCCCTACTGTTGGATCGTCACCCCAACGTAAAAGTGGTCTTCCTTCCTCCCAACACTACGTCATTAATACAGCCCATGGACCAAGAATTGATCTGTAATATGAAAGCTGCATTCTCTGCAAAGAAGTTTAAGCTCCTGAACGACTATACCAACACCAAGGATGAGTTGCGTAACCTGGGTGACACCGATAGCAAGAGCGAAGAGGACGAGGAACAACAGTTGGCAGAGCAAGAAGTACTTGTGAAACACTTTTGGAAAAAATTCAACGTCAAGAAAGCTGTGGACTTCTTGGTGGAGGCATGGGATCAGCTGTCTGTAGCAACGGTTCGTCATGCATGGAGACATGTGTTGCAAGGTATTCCAGGTGGGAGGCAGAGTCAATCTGTGACTGGTGAGGTTCAGACTGTTGCAGTAGCAGTGGACCTTGCCAGAGAAGCTGCGCAGAGTGTTACAGCTGCAGGCTTCTCCGAGACCACCAATGACGACATCCTGGAGGTGATAAGGGATCCTCATGTGACTGCCGACGAGATGTTAGATGATGATGACGTCAGTGAAGAGGCAGGTGGTGCGTCATCCCAAGAAGAATGCAAGTTATCGCATAGTAATGTAAGGGGTGCCATCGAGTGTAGAGAAACTCAAGCTCCTCCTTTCCAACGACCCTGACGATAACCAGTATGAAGTCTTCACTACCCAACTGTTGCAGACTATGGAGCCATACATCAAGGTGTATCACGACAACATCAACACTAGCCGTCAACAAAGCATTACCGAGTTCTTCGCCCACAACCCACCACAGCCAGCCCAAGCCAGTGATAGTGACAGAGACAGTGATGGTGACTATGAGGGATTTGTCAGGGAGGCCCTGATAAGTGTGGATGACAGTGATGGTGACTCACCTGAGGGCCAGTAGCCTGCCCTCTGCCTCGGAGCCAGCCTCCATTCCCGTATGCCGACCCATCTCTTCTACTAACGTAAGTGTTAAACCTAACCTTGTTTTTTTTTAACCTAACCTACAGTATATTATTCTCTTATTGATTGTTCTCTTCTATATTATGTGTGTGTGCATACCATCATTAAGTTAAGAAGTTATTTTTACTAAAATGTACGTATTGTGTGGGGAAAAAGTGGATGAACAGATGAACTGTTCTCAAATACTGATATAATTGATGAATTCAATGGACCACAATTTAAAGAATTTTTAAAACTGGCTGTAAATGATTGTTTGTTTTTATTTAATAACAAAGCTTATAAACAATGTGATGGTGTTGCTATGGTTTCACCTTTAGGTCCCACGTTGGCCAACGCTTTCCTCTGTCACCACGAGAAGTTTTGGCTTACCGAATGTCCCCCCCAATTTAAGCCTTTGTTCTATCGTCGGTATGTTGATGACACTTTTTTAATTTTCAGATCACTTGATCACGTCCCTATGTTCCTAAATTATTTAAGTTAGAACCATGGCAACATCAAATTTATTTGTGAATTGGAAAAGGAAAATATTCTTCCATTCCTTGATGTTAATATCCACCGTCTTCATAAGAGTTTCGAGACAGCCTTATACAGAAAACCAACTTTCACTGGTTTGAGTTCAAAATTTTCATCTTTTATTCCTCTTAATTACAAACGTAATCTAGTACGTACTCTTACCAACAGAGCCTTTAATATATGTTCAAGCTATTTCCACTTGGATATTGAACTAAAATACATAAATGAACTACTCTTTAACAATGGTTTCCCTAAGAGATTTACAGACACTTATTTTGGCAAAACGCTTAATAGGTTTTTTAGTCCCACACAGCCTCAAATCCACAGTCCTGGCCTTCATCTCCCTCTCAAAAAGTAGCTTTAAACAAGTAAGATTCTATCCACAAATTTCTCTTAGACTAATCTTTAAAACCCAGAGTTCAATTAAGAAATTCTTTAAAATTAAAGACACCATACACACACACCTGCAATCCTCAGTTGTTTATCAATTTACGTGTGCTAGCTGTAGGGCAGCATATATAGGTAAAACTAAAAGACATTTGACAACTCGCACCCTTGAACACTTGGGCCGTTCCGTTCCAACAGGCCATTTAATAACACAACCACCACATTCAGCTATTCGTAACCACGCCCACCAACATGACCACCCGTTTTCGCCGTCTGATTTCTCAGTTCTTGGCAAGAGCGACTGTGAGACGGACCTCCTCATTATGGAGGCATTACACCGGTATAAAGAAAAGCCATCGCTTTGTGATATGGCCTCTAGTGAATTGTTATGTATTTCTCACTAAGGCTGAATTAAGGTAATACCCCCCCACCCTGTATATCTTATTTCATACTTTTTATTCCTGACTTTAGCTTTGTATGTAGATCTCTCGTCATTTTTGTCGGGTTTGAAGTGGATTGCTCTTTTTTTTATTTTTTAAACTTTATCGAAGGTAAATTTTTGTATAATATTATGTTTTTATTGTATATCACCTGCATTTTTTTAAACTTTTTCAAAACTTTAGTGTTTTTAGGCTCTGATGATGGAAAACGATTATTTCCTTAACGTTAGCGATTAAAAGAAGCCCACATGGTCAAGATGTTTGTGTTTACCCTGGTTCTCCTCTTCGTTACAAAACTACGCTTTCCACGTAACAGTGGTCCCTTGGTTAACGAGCACAATCCGTTCCAGCAGATAGCTCGTTAACCGAAAAACTCGTTAACCGAAACCATTGTTTCAATGGGTTTTTGGGTAATTGGTTCCAGCTCACCAAAAATTGCCGAAATTCAACAAAAAAGGTGGAAATGTACACTTACTTTGAGGTGTTTATGTAGAAGGCTCCTGGATGATGATGGGAATTAGAATGGGGGCGGAGGAGAAGGCATTGGGGTGGAAGAGAAGTCACCCCATGGCACCATTTCACCCATAAAATTTTAGTTCACTTGGTGCAATTCAACATTATTTTCTTTAAATCAACACTGCACTGCATTATATATTGTCAATATGTAAAATAAATTTCAAAATGACCAATAATTTGCTTGCAAACATAGAAAAAAAGCATTTAGCTGAAGAGTCTCAAGCAAGATGTTACCTCCACTGAAAAGACAGAGACTGGCGCCTGTTTGGTGTGTTGACAGGCTGGATGGCACGCATAAAACTAGTTTCCTTACCTTCAATTATGTTCAATAATTGTTAAAATGACTAAAAAATTTAATATTAAACTTTTAAAATTATTGAATAGTATAAACTTCTTGATATTTACTAAATTGGTAAGGAATATAAGCCCTAGAACTGATTACTGTATTGGCGGACTAATACTACAGCTGGTGGACCACCAAATGCAAGTGAAAACATGTTGAGGTCGGCTCGTAAGAAACTCGTTAATCGAGGGATTGCTCGTTAACCGAAGTTAAGAATCTTTTGGAAGGTAACTCGTTAACCGAAATCTTGTTAACCGAGGGATCACTGTGTGTTTTCTTCTTTCCTTGTGGTTATCAGCATATACCTAGATCACGTGCACCTACAGTGATTTACTTGCATATATATGCATATATATATATATATATATATATATATATATATATATATATATATATATATATATATATATATATATATATACAAGTAAATCACTATATGGTGATCCAGTGAAAGGCAGTCATGACATCTGACCCTGACACAACTGTTATGTGCTATTTAAAAGATTAATGAGATCATTACCTAATACCTGACCATTGTGGACCTGGTCTCACCCTCCTCTGTATACACCTTGATTTGTATCTCTCTCTAGTCTCACCCTGAAGATGTGAATTACAGCGCTTAGGAACCGTGTTTTCTTCTTTCCTTGTGGTTATCAGCATATATATATATATATATATATATATATATATATATATATATATATATGCAGTGGGTTATGCCATAACGAACGAAACTCCTACAACGAACATTATTTTAAAAAAAAAAAATCTTTTTTTTTACTAATTTATTGTTTTTTATTACAAGCATTAATGATATTCTTTATTTCAGGGGTTTAGATGCATATTTATGCGCTTTTTTACAATTTTATATTATATTTTTCAGTGTTAAGTGGTTGTATTTGGGGTCCTGGAACGGATTAATCCTATAACAAACGAATGCTATAACGAACAAGGTTCTAGAACCAATTAGATTCGTTATAGCATACCCCACTGTATGTATGTATATATATATATATATATATATATATATATATATATATATATATATATATATATATATATATATATATATATATATATATATATATATATATATATATATATATATATATATATATATATATATATATATATATATATATATATATACAGTTGGTCCTCATATTGTGTTAATGTAACCCGGAGGGTACATGAGGAAGGCAGCGTAAAATGAATAACATAACATATGGGATTAATTGAAATGGAGTCGGGCCGATCCCCAAACTCCACTTGGCGACACACAACTATGTTGTAGTAAAAAATATTATCTTAACTTTATGATGGCATGCACACACAATTAATAATTAAGAGAAATGTCAATAATATTAGGTTTTTAACACTTACATTAGTAGAAAAGATGGCTGGGCACAGGGATGGGCGGTTGGTTCGAGGCGGGGCAGATTATTGGCCCTCACCTGTATCACTTATCAATTGTCACTATCACCACAGAGGCTTGCAGGGCCTCTTTTTAAACCCTCAAAGTCCATATAAGTCCATATCCTCACTATAATTATCACTATCACTGACTTGGGCGGCTGTGGTGGGTGGCGGGTGAAGAACTTCGGTAATTTTGATGACTAGGCGACCTTGTCTGCATCATTTTGCGCCTCTTACACAACATGGCGGATGGCGGGAGGTTTGGATCCAAAAATGGCGCCTTCCTCTCCGGCGTAATGGGATTCACGACATGGAATGTGAGAATGTTAGGTTCTGGCAAGGCACCGCAGTGAAAGCAGAATGCGGACGCGTAATATGAGGACCAACTGTATGTATGTGTATATATATATATATATATATATATATATATATATATATATATATATATATATATATATATATATATATATATATATAGTCCAGCGGTTAGCGTTCCCAGTCTGATCTCTGCAAACGTGGGCCGTGGGTTAGAATCCTGGCGGGTTGAGGTGTTGATTGTATATATATATATATATATATATATATATATATATATATATATATATATATATATATATATATATATATATATATATATACACACACAGTGGTCAATCGGTTTACGAAATTTGGGTTATTTGGGTTAACGAATTACCTCCCATAAGGATCTTCAATTCGGTTAACGAAAGAAAATTAGATTAACAGAATCCTTACGACAACATGTTTCGGCCTGCTCATCAGCTGATAGGCTAGTCTGCCAATACAGTAATCGGTTTTAGGCTTACTGTACATTCGTTTCTATTGGAGTAAATATCAAGAAGGTTGTGCTCTTAAATATTTTTGCAAGTTATATATTAAAATTATTAGTCATTTTAACACTTATTTAACATATTGATAATATATGCAGTACAATGAACTAGTTTTTGGTGCGCCCATCAGCCACTTCACTCACCCACCAAAGCTTCTGTTTCACTTCGTTTACAGTGGAGGAAACATATTGTTTGTCGCTCTCTTGAACACCGAGTATTTTTACGTTTTTACATTACAATTATTGGTCATTCTGAAATTTATTTAACATATTGATAATATATAGTGCAATGCAGTGTTGATTTAAATAAAATAATCTTTAATTACAGTTAGTGAACTTACAATTTTACTGGTGAAATTACTGTATTGCATCCAGCATGGATCCAAAGAAATCTAGAAAGGCGATTTCAATTCAAGTGAAACAGGAAATTACAGTATTAAGAAACATGAAGAAGGCATTAGAACCAATGTGCTAAGTACAGAATATGGCATGTCGGCATCAACTGTGTCGACAATTATTGTGCAGAAAGACAAGTCCAAGGAAGTGAAAGTGAGAGATAAATCTACCAGAGTGTTTAAAGGTAGGTCATTAACTGCAGAAACAGAGAGGTTACTTCTTATTTGGATTAAGGAAAAACAAATGAAAGGAGACTCTATTTCTACTGAATTCATTTGTGAAAGAGCCAGGGAAATATACAAACATTTGAAGGAAGATCAACCTAGTTCTCCTGAAACTGAGTTTGAAGAGTTTAGGGCCAGCAAGGACTGGTTCGATAAGTTTAAGAAAAGAAGTGATATTTTTAGTGTTGTTAGGCATGGTGAGGCTGCCAGTGCTGATAAAGAAGGAGCTGTAAAATTTGTAGTAGAGTTTAAGGAACTGGTGGATGAAGAGAATTATCTTCCACAGCAAGTGTTCAATGTGGACGAAACTGGGCTGTTCTGGAAAAAGATGCCCAAAAGGACATTCATCACCAGAGATGAAGCCTCTTTACCTGGTCATAAACCCATGAAAGACCATCTCACTCTATTGCTTGGTGCCAATGCTTCAGGGGATTTCCGACTGAAGCCTATGCCTACCACTCTGAGAACCCCAGGGTGTTCAAGCAACAAAAGTTGATAAGAGGACAACTTGGAGTTTATTGGAAGTACAACCGTAAGGCATGGGTGACAAGACAGCTCTTTAATGAATGGGCTGTTGAGGTGTTTTGCCCTTCTGTGAAGAGCTATCTAACCACCAATAAACTCCCTTTAAAGGCTCTTCTCCTCATGGATAATGCCCCTGGTCATGACCCTGAACTTGCCAGCACTTTGGAGGCTCGATTTGACTTTGTCAAAGTGTTGTTTTTGCCTCCCAACACTACATCAATCATACAGCCAATGGACCAGAATGTGATCAGCAACTTCAAGAAGTTGTACATGAAGAAAATGTTCAGGTGTCATCAGCCACTGATCCTGAACTAATACTGGCACAGTTCTGGAAGACACAATACAACATCCTGGAGGCTGTAAAATTGATTGTGTCATCATGGCAAGAAGTCTCCACTAGAACCCTCAATTCTTCATGGAAAGCACTGTGGCCATCAGTAGTCCATGATTTTGAGGGATTTCAGGATGAAACAGAGTTGGACCAGGAGATTGTGTCCATTGGTCAGTCATTGGGCCTTGAAGTGGAGGAGGATGATGTAGAAGAGCTTGTGATGTCTCCTGAGGAGGAACTTACTCCAGATGACTTGAAGCAACTGCATGAGATGTTAGAGGCTGACAGTGGTGAGGAGGAAACGGAAAGTGATGACCATATGTCTACTTCACATTTGAAAGATGTTGTTCACTACTGGGAGAAGTTCAGGAAACTGGCTTCAAGGCACCCAGATGTGGAAAAAGCAGAACTTGGTTTGTGTAATGTTGAGGACACAGTGGTCTCCTTCTTCAAACATCAGTTAATGATGAGGAGGAGAGATGCCACACAGACCAAAATTGACACTTTCTTCAGTTAAAGGCAGAGGGAACAAGATGCTAGCCCTCAGCCTTCCACTTCAAGAAGGAGAGAGGATGTTCCTGCTGGAGAATCTGTCAGTCCAGAGGTTCCTGACATTTTCATGGAAGGTGACTCACCTTCCAAGAAGCGGTAAAATGCTTCTCCTCCACCCCCACTTCCTTCTCTTCTCCCTTCTCCTTCTCCACCTCCCACTTCAAATTCACATCAGCATCATCATCCAGGAGCCTTTTATATACACACCTCAAAGTAAGTGTACTTTTCTACCTTTTTTGTTGACTTTAGGCAATTTTCGGTGAGCTGGAACCAATTACCCAAAAACCCATTGAAACAATGGTTTCTGTTAACGAGTTTTTCGGTTAACAAGCAACCTTCTAGAAAGAATTGTGCTCGTTAACCGAGGGACCACTGTATATATACAGTATAGTCTCGATTTATGCGGATTTTGTTTACGAGTTTGGTCATTTACGCGGTGCCTTGCCAGAATGAAATGTTTTAATTACGCGGTAAATTTCATCATTTACGCGGCGAGTGGCTGGAGAGGTCGAGACGCGACGCGCCATTTTTTACTCACGCGGTTCATTCTTGACCATAAGAGGGAAGCGGCTCGGTGAGGGGTGCGCATTAGGTCGCTCTTACGCTATCACTGATGTCGTATGACGTATCGGACTGTGATTGGGTCACGCATCCTTACCTCCCTCCACCGCTAGCTGTGATTCGTTTAATGCAACATGACGTGCCCTGCCACCAGAGGGAAGGAGTCGCTGACCTAGCTGGGCCACTCTCATTGTTCTCAGTTCTCCGCGTATACAGTTCTCTCTTGTGCCCACTATTCCCCTCACAATGGCTTCCGCTGGAACCCCACCACCCCAAAAAAACCTTGAACCTGGACCAAGCCATGGTTATGTGAAGGAAGTCATCGAGTTGGGGGAGAAAATCAATCTCATCCTTGACAAAGACACAGTCAAGCATCGGCATGAAGTGTCTAATAACCTTCTGTTGAACATTATGGAGCCGTATGTCCAGCTGTATCACAACAACATCAATGCTAGTCTCGCCCGCAACCAACCACAGCCAGCCCAAGTCAGTGACAGTGACGATATGGACTTTGAGAGGTTTGTCAGGGAAGCCCTGCAAACCTTTGTGAATAGTGATAGTGATTCACCGGAGGGCCACTAATCTGCCCTCTGCCTCGGAACCAGCCGCCATTCGCGTATGCCGACCCATCTCTTCCACTAAGGTAAGTGTTGAACCTTGATTTTTCTTTTACCTGGTACAGTATATTATTCTTTTATTGATATTTCTCTTCTATATTATGTGTGTGTGCATACCATCATAAAATTAAGAAACTATTTTTACTACAACGTACGTATTGTGTCGGAAAAAGTGGAGTTTGGGGGTCGGCCCAGTCTCTATTTCAATTAATCCCATATGTTCTGTTATTTCGTTTACACGTTTCTCGTTTTACGCGGACCTGGATACTGTAAACAGCAACATCCAAGAAGTAGATACAGTCCTATGGCAACAACCTGTAAGGACATAACATATTCAACAACAGGACTTGAGGTAAATGTGGATAAGACCAAAACAATGATCATGGAGAGAAACCAAAGGCAAAACCCACGTGTTCGTGTCAGTGGAATGAATGTTGATAAAATTTAGTCCTTTAAATACCTTGGATCACTTATGACATAAGAATACAAGACTGAAGAAGATATTATGTAAAACCAATGTAAATTATAGCCAGGGTTGGAGCAGGTAACAGATGCTACTACAGTCTTCTGGGCAGACTAAACAAAGATCAGTATCAAGAACAAAAAAAGCAGACAATTTACAACACAATAATACGTCCAGTTCTTAGTTACGGTTGTTAATCGGGGATACATATGTGAGCCTCATTTCTGGTGTCATCATTATCCATTTGGCAGCAATCTATCACTACTCTCAACTTATTGTGCCTATTTGTATATACAACCATTCTAGCCTGCAGCCCTCAACACATAAGACTGTGGAGAAGTGTTGTCACCAACCATTCTAGCCTGCAGCCCTCAACACATAAGACTGTGGAGAAGTGTTGTCACCAACCATTCTAGCCTGCAGCCCTCAACACATAAGACTGTGGAGAAGTGTTGTCACCAACCATTCTAGCCTGCAGCCCTCAACACATAAGACTGTGGAGAAGTGTTGTCACCAACCATTCTAGCCTGCAGCCCTCAACACATAAGACTGTGGAGAAGTGTTGTCACCAACCATTCTAGCCTGCAGCCCTCAACACATAAGACTCTGCAGAAGTGTTGTCACCAACCATTCTAGCCTGCAGCCCTCAACAACAACACATAAGATCAGGAGAAGTGTTGTCACCAAATCATTCTAGCCTGCAGCCCCCTCAACACATAAGATCAGGAGTGGCGTTGTCACTCACAAACCATTCTAGCCTGCAGCCTCAACACATATGACTGTGGAGAAGTGTTGTCACCAACCATTCTAGCCTTGCAGCCCTCAACACATAAGACTGTGTGGGAGGCGTTGTCACCAACCATTCTAGCCTGCAGCCTCAACACATAAGACTGTGGAGAAGTGTTGTCACCAACCATTCTAGCCCAGTCTCAACAACACATAAGACTGTGGAGAAGTGTTGTCACCAACCATTCTAGCCTGCAGCCCTCAACACATAAGACTCTGCAGAAGTGTTGTCACCAACCATTCTAGCCTGCAGCCCTCAACACATAAGACTGTGGAGAAGTGTTGTCACCAACCATTCTAGCCTGCAGCCCTCAACACATAAGACTGTGGAGAAGTGTTGTCACCAACCATTCTAGCCTGCAGCCCTCAACACATAAGACTCTGCAGAAGTGCTTCCATCTCAAAAAATCAAAGTGTGACTTGGGTACAAGTTATCCCCTGAGCTGGGTGCAAGTTATCCCCTGAGCTGGGTGCAAGTTATCTTTGGTATGAGTTGTCTTGGATGATACACGATGACCCTAACCCGCCCTGTTCTCACACATTAGCTACCGCAAACAGACATGGCAGTGGATATTTTGCCGGGACCGGCTAAGTTCCTAGTAAAGCCATTTTACTGTTGCTGAGCGTTGATTGGCTAATTGTCCATTACCGGCGAACAACGCGAGAACTGTGTTTGACCGCGACTCTGACGGCTTTTGGTATATATTTTGCCGTGAGTCGATCGTTGTGTACCTAACCATATTTCTGTTATGCATGGAAACTTATCATTATAAAAGAGGCGACATTTACTAGAACTTAACCTAACCAACCAAAGAAACCTACCTAACCTAACCAACAAAAGAATCCTACCTAACCAACCAAAGAAACCTACCTAACCTAACCAACCAAAAAACCTAACCTAACCAACCAAAGAAAGAAACCTAACCTAACCAACCAAAGAAACCTACCTAACCTAACCTAACCAACCAAAGAAACCTACATAACCTAACCAACCAAAGAAACCTACCTAACCTAACCAACCAAAGAAACCTACCTAACCAACCAAAGAAAGAAACCTAACCTAACCAACCAAAGAAACCTACCATAACCTAACCAACCAAAGAACCTACCTAACCTAACCAACCAAAGAAACCTACCATAACCTAACCAACCAAAGAAACCTACCATAACCTAACCAACCAAAGAAATCTACATAACCCAACCAACCAAAGAAACCTACATAACCTAACAACCAACCAAAGAAACCCATATAACCTAACCAACCAAAGAAACCTACAACCTAACCAACCAAAGAAACCTACCATAACCTAACCAACCAAAGAAACCTACCAACCTAACCAACCAAAGAAACTCACATAACCTAACCAACCAAAGAAACCTACCATAACCCAACCAACCAAAGAAACCTACATAACCTAACCAACCAAAGAAACCTACCATAACCTAACCAACCAAAGAAACCTACATAACTCAACCAACCAAAGAAACCTACCATAACCTAACCAACCAAAGAAACCCACCATAACCTAACTCAACCAAAGAAACCTTCATAACTCAACCAACCAAAGAAACCTACCATAACCCAACCAACCAGAAACCTACCATAACCTAACCAACCAAAGAAACCTACAACTCAACCAACCAAAGAAACCTAATAACCTAACCAACCAAAGAAACCTACCATAACCTAACCAACCAAAGAAACCTACCATAACCTAACCAACCAAAGAAAACCCCACATAACCTAACCAACCAAAGAAACCTACCATAACCTAACCAACCAAAGAAACCTACATAACCTAACCAACCAAAAGAAACCTACCATAACCTAACCAACCAAAGAAACCTACCATAACCTAACCTAACCAACCAAAGAAACCTACCATAACCTAACCAACCAAAGAAAGCTACCTAACCTAACCAACCAAAAACCTACCCAACCAACCAAAGAAACCTCACCAACCAACAAAGAAACCTACCTAACCTAACCAACCAAAAAACTCACCATCCCAACCTCCTAGGCACGGGGGAGTGACACCAGGCACCGTAAAATAACGTCAGTAGGAACTTTTCCGGTCACGCAAATATCCAGTATGAGTTAGGTCATCCAAACAAAGGTTCGGTTTATATGTTTTTCTGGTGTTTTTTAGTGTATTGTGTATTTATTTGGCTATGATTTTTGTCGAAAAACGCCCCACTCAAAACACACGATAACTAAAAAAACCAGCCAATTTCCGACGTAAATCAAGGTCAGAACCAATCAAAACACACAACTACACTAGAACAACATAGTTTTGACTTTCTAACAGAGTTGTGTGAACCACTGCAAATTTACCGAAGAACGTGCCCCCGGCAGGTTGAGATATAGTTAGTTCCTGGGTTAGGTTAGGTACCAGAATGACCCAAACTAAAATTTTACCTTTTATATTACTTTGACCCTTTGACCAAACGTGGGGGCCGGCCCAAACGGGGTCGGCCCAAACGTGTGGGGGGCCGGTCCAAACGTGGGGGTCGTGCCCAAACGTAGGGGGTCAGGCCCAAACGTGGGGGTCAAGAAGAGTGGTCGGCCCAAACGTGGTGGGGTCGCCAAACGTGGGGAGTCGGGTGGCCCAAACGTGGGGGTCGTGGCCCAAACGTGTGGTCGTGGCCCAAACGTGTGGGGGTCGGTGGCCCAAACGTGGAAGGGCCCAAACGTGGTGTAGTCAAACGTGTGGGGGTCGCCAAACGTGGTCGGCCCAAACGTTTGGGGGTCGTGGCCCAAAAGTGGGGTCGTGGCCCAAACGTGGGGTCGGCCCAAACGTGTGAAGGGCCCAAACGTGTGGGGGGTCGTCAAACGTTTGGGGGTCGCCCAAACGTGGGGGTCGTGGCCCAAACGTGTGGGTCGTGGCCAAACGTGTGGGGTCGGCCCAAACGTTTGGGGGTCAGGGCCCAAAAGTGGGGGTCGTGGCAAACGTGTGGGGGTCGTGGCCCAAACGTGGGGTGTGGCCCAAACGTGTGGGGGTCGTGGCCCAAACGTTTGGGGGTCGTGGCCCAAACGTGGGGATCGTGGCCCAAACGTGTGGGGGTCGTGGCCCAAACGTGTGGGGGGTCGTGGCCCAAACGTTTGGGGGGTCGTGGCCCAAACGTGTGGGGGTCGTGGCCCAAACGTGTGGGGGTCGTGGCCCAAACGTGTGGGGGTCGTGGCCCATTGATAAATGATCTATGATGGTTAAGAGAAGACACTGAGAGTTACCAGTTGTGAGGCAGCCAACACCGTGAAGGAGCCGTGACCACACCAGCATCAGTAACACGACCTGTTTGAACCACTTGTTTACTTACATCAGCCTCAGCGCCATCTACCTCACCCACTTCGATGGTTCTCACCTCTCACTCTGCTAAATAATTTAACAAATAAACTAATACTTATTTTAATATTATTTTACAACATCAATAAAATATATAGATTATTAATTTGTTTGATATAAATATAATAATTGAGGAACTTCCTTATATTAAACAAGAGGAATTATTTCACCGAGAGACGACCAGACAATTTATGGCGGAACAAGATGATAAACTTGTCCCGGTGTAGCGGACCAGAAGTTCTCCGGACCAGAAGTTCTCTGACCAGAAGTTCTCAGACTAGAAGTTCCTCGGACCATAAGTCTATATTCTCTTTGTAATAATAATAATAATAATAATAATTAACGGTTTATTGAAAGAGCTTGGCAGCCAGAAGGCTGAAAATATACAGTTACATATTTGGGGAATGGGTTACGAATTACAAATAATATACAAGTGACACAAATAAGACATATAATAACTGAGATGGGGATCAGCTCAAACTACAGTTCATTTCAACATAGTGACAGTGCAAGGAGCAGTGTTTACTGGGAGTGAATACACTGATTTATTACAAGTTATTGATAATTTCAATGGTTGGGACTGGGCTGTTCTTATAGACTGAAGTTCGTGCACGTATGGGCTGGATGCGGTTGTGGTGTCGAACAGCAATTTCGGACAAGGGATCTCAGGTGGTAGTAGGAGCCGGTGTCGGGGATGGTGTCGAAGCTTCTACCAAATTTGCAGATGAGGCCGTGGTGATGGCTCACATACCTGTACATACGTAAGGGAAGGGAAAAAGAGAACTCACAATGGCGTTTTCTGTATATGTATATATATATATATATATATATATATATATATATATATATATATATATATATATATATATATATATATATATATATATATATAGTGAAAAAAAAGTTTTCAGGGTGAGTACAGACTAGTCTGTACTCACCCCTGAAGATGTGAATTACATGAAAGCGCTTGGGAACTTCGTGTTTTTTTCCTTGTGGTTATCAGCATATACCTAGATCACGCGCACCTACAGTGATTTACTTGCATATATATATATATATATATATATATATATATATATATATATATGTTACCGCAGGCTGTACATAATTATGACATATAAACAAATGTTATGTTAGGCTGTAACTCACAATGTAGACTGTTGAGATGGTTGAAGATGAGTTTTTTTTAGTTTAACAAATTTATTGGCAGAGCTTGTAGTACAGTTTGCCTATTCTGGGTATTCAGTCCGGTCTTGACACTGAGGGTGGTATCACTTCTCACTGCCACGCAGGACAGAGGTTCACACAAAAGAAATACATCATATTCATTAACAGCTGTAAATGTAGAGGTCAGATTCATATGGGTAATGTCACTGTTCACTGCCATGCAGGACAGAGGTTCATACACAGAGAGATGCATCATATTCATGACAATATATATATATAAATGTAAACACACACACATATATACATACATATACATATATACATAATATACATGTACATGTACATATACATACACATACACACACACACATACATATACGTCGGTCAGATTCATGTGGGTAATACTCTTCACTGCCATACAGGACAGAGGTTCGTACACAAAAGAATGCATCATATTCATTGACACTATATATAGGTCAGATTCATGTGGGTAATGCCACTGTTCACTGCCACGCAGGAGAGAGTTCGTTGACACAAAGAAGGAAATACATCACATCTCACCAGCAGCATATATAGGTCAGTGGATCACATACATTGGAGTCATATTCTAATTGAAGACTAATCAGTGTGGGCTAGCAGCAAATTTGGGATAAACAGCAAGAATGTCCTGCAACCCGATTCAATGAAGTAATTACATAGTTCAAGATACAGTAAGTCAGGTGGCCTGAAGTCTTTGACAGTGTCACATTCAATAATATAGTGTTCAAGTGTATGCTTTAAAGGTTTATCACAAAGTTTACATGCTGAGTGTTCCGGTATGGGTACAGCGTTACTAACTTGCCAGATGTGTCTGTATCCTAGCCTAATGAGAGGCCCAGAAGGAGGTTGGAGGGTGTGAAGGGAGTTTGTTTATGTATAATTATAATCACCTGACTCAGTCATAGCTGACCAGCCAAGGGGCCAGGCTATAGGGTGGGCATTTCAGTATAGCTACCCATATCTTAGAGTCAACACCTACCCTGGCTTCTCTCTAGACTTTCAACACTTATAGGCAAATTACTGGAAGCAATCATTTCAAACTCTATTCGAAATCACCTGGAGAAGCACCGATTGATCAATGATTCCCAGCATGGCAGCACAAGCGGACGTTCTTGCCTAACTAATCTATTAACATTCTTTTCATCAGTTTTCGAATAGGTGGACGAGGGCACAATTATGATGTGGTATATCTCACTTTAGCAAAGCCTGACAGAGTCCCCACGAAAGACTAATTAGAGTAGAAGCTCATGGCATCAAAGGTGACATCCTTAAATGGATTAGCGTGTTACAGGACAGGAAACAGCGAGTGAGCATTAACGGCACTAAGTCCCATTGGAGCAACGTCACAAGTGGAGTTCCCAAGGCTCAGTACTTGGACCATTATTATTTATTATATATAAACGACATAGATATCGGCATTGACAGCAACATAAGTAAATTTGCTGATGACACTAAAAAGGACGTGTTATCAAATCTGACGAGGACTCGGCAAAACTACAGGAAGATTCAAACAAACTTTTCGAATGGTCTGAAAGCAGATGAAATTCAACGTCGACAAATGTAAAGTACTCAGTATAGGAGATGTAAACAGGAAACCAGATACCAGATGAACAGCGATGCCATAGAGAAATCCGACTGCGAGAGAGATTTAGGAGTAATGATAAGTAGGAACCTTAAGCCAAGTAAACAATGTGCTGCTCGTAACAAGGCTAATAAAGTACTTGGGTTCATACAAGGAGTGTTAGTTACAAGACTAGCGAGGTCATCCTAAAACTGTATCTTGCTCTTGGAGACCACACCTGGATTACGCAGTTCACTTGGTCACCGTATTACAGAATGGATATAGAATCCTTGAAAGAATTCAGAGGAGAATGACAAGACTAATCCCGGGCATGGAACCTTGAGTATAGAGACAGGTTAAAGCATCTTAATTTGCACTCCCTTTGAGAGACGTAGAGCGAGGGGCGACCTGATAGAGGTGTATAAGGGAAGGCAGGGCTAAACAAAGGACATTACAAAGGTACTCAAACTATCCAACCAGGAGCGAACACGTAACAATGGTTTTAAATTAGACAAATTTAGATTTAGGCGTGAAATAGGTAAACACTGGTTTGGAAACAGAGTAGTGAATGAATGGAACAAGTTACCAAAATCATCATTAACTCGAATACGCTGAATTGCTTCAAACATAGGTTGTATGCTCATATGAGCAATAGGGGTTGGGTGTAAACGGGACTGCCCAGTATGGGCCAATAGGCCCGCTGCAGTTTCCTCCATTCTTATGTTCTTATGTACCTCACACACACACACATCAGTACTACCTCACACACACACCTGTACTACAGACGCGGCCTAGGCTGCGATAGGGACCTGTGGAGGGGTCGAGGCGCTTAACGAGTTGATAATGAACATCATTGTTTCAAAGGGACGTTAAGGACGTAAAAATACTTCACTCAAAGCACATCAACTACGTTACTGTAACACTTGCACAATCAAACTATTAATTAGGTGAAACACGAAGACGCTGGTCTAAAGTTCCCTTCAGGAAAATTAACTAATTCCATAGTTAACATCCCTACAACAATTTTACTATGATTGTCAGGGTCTCTGATAGTCATAGATGAAAAAGGGTTTACAGGATCTCGGTAAAAGAAAGAGTTTACAAACTCGGTCAACACAATGACGACACTCGATGACGTCATCAACGAAACACAGAAAACGGAGGACGTTTCCACTGGGGGACTCAGAAGGTTTTGTGGACGTGTAAGCGTAATATGGATCATTAGGTTTTAACAGGCTAGCCGTCATTACGATCATGACACTTGTGTATATCAGCACTGATTAGTCTTGTGATTCTGAATAGCACTTCGAATGTCTGTATGAAATTTAACTATAGTAACATTTCTGATAAGTCAACAATCTAGTCATCCGCTCCTGTGTCTGCTCACATTTGTCTTATGATGTTATGATGTGATTTTGTTTTTCATATTCATCTTTATCTTTCAATCACTTTCTTCACTCTATGCATGAGTTACTGAGTGACCAGATTGTCCGAGTTATCATAGAGAGCCTTTACTATAGCATGATAGAAGAGAGCTAACCATTGCATCATGGTGCCTTCATTTCCCTGAGCTAATTATTCAGGCAGTAATTATTGCAGGAAGACCTGACTCCAGGGGTATTAGCTGAGTCTCCACACTTGGGTGAGGCGCTGCTATGAGGTACAGCTGGTAGTCTCTCTGAAGGGCGGAACACGATACCTAGCCTCACAAAGCATTCATTAAAGCGTCCCGTATGAATACCTTGTCTACATAAAGCTGTGAGCTATGAACATGTTTCGGGAGAACTCAAAGAGTTCGTATTTTTTTATCGAAAGAAATACGAGTCGGGTGTTTACAGATAACCTCATTTAATCCATCGACCTCTTATTGTTCTCTGGCCAGACACTCACCGTGAATGTGGTTATCCAGTCATTAATTCTCCCTGCGTTTACCCATAGTAAAAGCGAAACCCCTGGCCTGTCCACGTGAGGAAAACATTGACCCTTAAGACGCGGTACAGCTCATGCCGGGCGCACACACATGACTCATGGCCAACCCAGGAACTCCAGTGAAATTTAGTTTGAGAAGCGGTGTTGGTGAAGAGTTTCAACTAATAGAGGAAGAAGAAGATTAGCTCCCTGGAGTGTGACCCCCGGGATGTGACTTACCACATGTGAGGGGAGGAACTGTGGCCCGGGTGTTAGGGAATGGTGGCCCGGAGGTGGTCGGTGGTGTAGGGTGGCCAACCATCAGCAGGGTGGATGGTCCATTTCTCGTAAGTTATGCGCGAGCTGTCACGTATCTGGTCCAACATGAGCATATCTTGAGGCAGATCGACCAGAGTGGACTACAAATGATGTGTTAAAATCCACACCTTGTTTGTTGACTCCTGGGGCCTAGTTCAGCTGATCTTGAGGTGCCTAAAGCTCATTTGATACCCCCAGGATGCTAAAAGTTCTTGCTAAAAAATACAGCCACTAAATATCTAGATACCTATATATATATATATATATATATATATATATATATATATATATATATATATATATATATATATATATATATATATATATATATATATATATATATATATATATATATATACTGTATATATATAACAAAACCAAAGAAAGGAAATAAGAATGACTTAACTTGACGTAAAAGAGACAATAAATAAGAATCTGGACGCGTGGCAGACATGGTGAGGAGGCTCGGGCTTCAACACTACCAGCAGCAGCAAACATAAAACTGACAAGCGGCAACTCTCACGACTCAGTAAAGAGGAAGATACAGCAGTTTCTCCACCACTGGCTCCTTGTAACTCTCAACAGGAAAATAAATATATCAGGAAATAAAAGAGAATAATTAAGCGCCACTAACTATATAAATCAATTATTTCATTCCGAACTATCTTACTCTATATCTGTGGGAGGCTGAGGGTGGAGGATGAACCAGGCTTCACCATATCACAGTGGGGGGAGGTGAGAGGCTGAGGGGTGGAGGATGAGGCAGGCTTCCACCACGCGCCACAGTGTGGGGAGGTGGGGAGCCTTCAGGGTGGAGGATGAACCAGGCTTCACCCCATATACACAGTGTGGGGAGAGCAGGAGGCTGAGGGTGGAGGGGGATGAACCAGGCTACATATACACAGTGTGGGGAGAGTGGGAGGAGCTGAGGATGGAGGATGGGGCAGGCTTCACCATATACACAGTGTGGGGAGAGTGAGAGGCTGGTGGAGGATGAACCAGGGCTTCCACCACGCCACCTGATGTGTGGGGAGGGAGGTGAAGCTGAGGATGGAGGATGAACCAGGCTACCATATGCAGTGGCAGGGGGAGAGTGAGAGGCTGAGGTGGAGGATGAACAGGCTTCACCATATACAGTGTGGGGAGAGGTGGAGGCTGAGGGTGGAGGATGAACCAGGCTACCATGCACAGTGTTGGCGGGGAGGCAGGAGGCTGAGGGTGGAGGGATGAACCCGGGGCTTCACCATGCTGAGTGTGGGAGGCAGGAGGCTGAGGGTGGGAGGATGAACCAGAGCTGCACGCAGTGTGGGGGAGGAGGGAGGCTGAGGATGGAGGATGAACCAGGCTACCATGCCACACAGTCCCCAGGGGGGAGGCTGGGGTGGAGGAGAACCAGGCTACCATACTTGCGTGTTGGGGGAGGCAGGAGCTGAGGGGATGGTGGAGGATGGGGCAGGCTTCACTTGCACTTATACGAAGAGGTGTGGGGAGGCATGGGAGGCTGAGGGGTGGAGAGATAGACAGGCTTCACCATATACACAGTGTGGGGAGAGTGGGGCTGAGGGGTGGAGGATGAACCAGAGCTGCCATAGCACACAGTGTGGGGAGAGTGGGAGGCTGAGGATGGAGGGGATGAACCAGGCTTCACCATATATACAGTGTGGGGGAGAGTGGGAGGAGCTGAGGGATGGAGGGATGAACCAGGGGCTTCACCATATACACAGTGTGGGGAGAGTGGAGGCTGAGGGTGGAGGATGAACCAGGCTTCACCATGTATACACAGTGTGGGGAGGTGGGAGGCTGAGGATGGAGGATGAACCAGGCTTCACCATATACACAGGTCAGTGGGGAGAGTGAGAGGAGGCTGAGGGGTGGAGGATGAACCAGGCTTCACCATATGCACAGTGTGGGGAGTGGGAGGCTGGGGTGGAGGATCAGGAGCCCAGGAGGCTGCCATATGCACAGTGTGAAGGGAGGGAGGCTGAGGGGTGGAGGGATCAGACCAGGCTTCACCATATACACAGTGTGGGGGAGAGGCAGGAGGCTGAGAGGTGGAGGGATGAACCACGAGGCTTCACCATATACACAGTGTGAAAGAGGAGAGTGGGAGGAAGCTGAGTGTGGAGGATGAACCAGGCACCACCCGCCATATACAGTGTGGGAGAGTGGAGCGCTGAGGGTGGAGGATAGACAGGAAACTCACCATATGCAGTGTGGGGGAGAGTGAGAGGCTGAGGGGGTGGAGGATGGGCCAGGCTTCACCATATACACAGTGTGGGGGAGAGTGGGAGGCTGAGTGTGGAGGATGAACCAGGCTTCACCATATACACAGTGTGGGGAGAGTGGAGGCTGAGGATGGAGGATGAACCCAGGCTTCACCCATATACACGAGGGTGTGGGGAGAGTGGGGAGGCTGAGGGTGGAGGGATGAACCAGGCTTCACCATATACACAGTGTGGGGAGAGTGGGAGGCTGAGGGGTGGAGGATGGGGCAGGGGCTTCACCCTTATACACAGTGTGGGGAGAGTGGGGAGGCTGAGGGTGGAGGATGAACCAGGCACCATATACACAGTGTGGGGAGAGTGGGAGGCTGAGGTGGAGATGAACAGGCTTCACCATACAGAGTGTGGGGAGAGTGGGAGGCTGAGGATGGAGGATGAACCAGGCTACCATATACACAGTGTGGGGAGGTGGGAGGCTGAGGGTGGAGGATGAACCAGGCTACTTATGCACACAGTGTGGGGAGGTGGGAGGCCAGGGGGTGGAGGATGAACCAGGCTTCACGCCCTTGCACAGTGTGGGGAGGTGGGGAGGCTGAGGGTGGAGGATGAACCGAGCTGCCATATGCACAGTGTGGGGAGGTGGGAGGCTGAGGGTGGAGGATGAACAGGCTTCACCATACACAGTGTGTGGGGAGGCGGAGGAGGCTGAGGTGGAGGATGAACCAGGCTTCACCGCCCATGCAGTGTGGGGAGAGTGGGAGCTGAGGGTGGAGATGAGCCAGGCTTCACCATATACACAGTGTGGGGAGAGTGGGAGACTGAGGTGGAGGATGAACCAGGCTACCATATACCAGTGTGGGGAGAGTGGGAGGCTGAGGGGTGGAGGATGAGACAGGCACCACCATATACACAGTGTGGGGGAGTGGAGGAGGCTGAGGATGGAGGATGAACAGGGCTTCACCATATACACAGTGTGGGGAGAGTGGGAGGCTGGGGGTGGGAGGGATGAACCAGGCCACCATATGCACAGTGTGGGGAGGTGGGGGCTGAGGGGTGGAGGATGAACCAGGCTCACCACCTGCACAGTGTGTGGGGAGGTGGGAGGAGGCTGAGGGGGTGGAGGATGAACCAGGCTTCACCATATACACAGTGTGGGAGAGAGCAGGAGGCTGAGGATGGAGGATGAACCAGGCTTCACCATATACACAGTGTGAGGGAGAGTGGGAGGAGGCTGAGGGTGGAGGATGAACAAGGCTTCACCATATACACAGTGTGGGGGAGAGCGGGAGGCTGAGGGGTGGAGGATGAACCAGGCTTCACCATATGCAGTGTGGGGAGAGTGGGAGGCTGAGGTGGAGATGAACCAGGCTTCACCATATGCACAGTCAGTAAGGGAGAGCAGGAGGCTGAGGGTGGAGGATGAACCAGGCTGCACCATATACACAGTGTGGGGAGAGTGGGAGGCTGAGGTGGAGGGATAGACAGGCTTCACCACATATACACAGTCAATGGGGAGAGCAGGAGGCTGAGGTGGAGGATGAACCAGGCTTCACCATATACACAGTGTGGGGGAGAGTGGGAGGCTGAGGGTGGAGGATGAACCAGGCTTCACCACCCTTACACAGTGTGGGGGAGGGGGTGGGAGGAGGCTGAGGGTGGAGGATGAACCAGGCTTCACCATATACACAGTGTGGGGAGGGAGGCTGGGAGGCTGAGGTGGAGGATGAACCAGGCTTCACCATATACACACAGTGTGGGGAGAGCGGGAGGCTGAGTTGGAGGATGAACCAGGCTGCACCATATGCACAGTGTGGGGAGAGTGGGAGGCTGGGGATGGAGGGATGAACCAGGCTTCACCATATGCCTGCAGTGTGCCAGGAGGGAGGCTGAGGGGGTGGAGGATGAACCAGGCTTCACCATATGCCTGGTCTGGGGAGGAGGCAGGAGGCTGAGGATGGAGGATGAACCAGGCTACCATATACCTGCAGTGTGGGGAGAGCGGGGAGGAGGCGCTGAGGTGGAGGATGAACCAGGCTTCACCATAGCATACACAGTGTGGGGAGAGTGGGAGGCTGAGGGTGGAGGATGGGGCAGGCTTCACCATATACCTGGTGTGGGGAGAGAGCGGGAGGCTGAGGATGGAGGATGAACCAGGCTTCTGCCACCCATGCACAGTGTGGGGGAGGCAGGAGGCTGAGGGGGTGGAGGGGATGAACCAGGCTGCACCATATGCAGTGTGGGGAGGTGGGAGGCTGAGGTGGAGGATGAACCAGAGGAGCTGCACCACAGTGTGGGGAGGCGGGAGGCTGAGGATGGAGGGATGAACCAGGCTTCACCATATACACAGTGTGAAAGAGGGAGAGCAGGAGGCTGAGGTGGAGGATGAACCGGGCTTCACCATATACACAGTGTGGGGAGAGCAGGAGGAGGCTGAGGGTGGAGGATGAACCCGGAGCTGCACCATACACAGTGTGGGGAGAGTGGGAGGCTGAGGTGGAGGATGAACCAGGCTACCATATACACAGTGTGGGGAGAGTGGGGAGGCTGAGGGGTGGAGGATGAACCAGGCTTCACCATATATACACAGTGTGGGGAGAGTGGGAGGCTGAGGGTGGAGGATGAGAACCAGGCTTCACCATATGCACACAGTGTGGGGAGAGTGGGAGAGGCTGGATGGAGGAGTGAACCAGGCTTCACCATATATACACAGTGTGGGGAGGCAGGAGGCTGGGGTGGAGGGATGAACCAGGCTTCACCATACACAGTGTGGGGGAGAGTGGGAGGCTGAGGTGGAGGATGAACCAGGCTTCACCATATACACAGTGTGGGGAGGCAGGAGGCTGAGGTGGAGGATGAACCAGGCTTCACCATATACACAGTGTGTGGGGAGGTGGGAGGCTGAGGGTGGAGGGATGAACCGAGCTGCACCATGCACAGTGTGGGGAGAGTGGGGAGAGGCTGAGGGGTGGAGGATGAACCAGGCTTCACCATATACAGTGTGGGGAGAGTGGGGAGGCTGAGGATGGAGGATGAACCCCCAGGCTTCACCACTTATGCACAGTGTGGGGAGGTGGGAGGAGCTGAGGGTGTGGAGGATAGACCAGGCTTCACCTGCATATGCACAGTGTGGAAGAAAGGAGGCAGGAGGCTGAGGGGTGGAGGATGAACCAGGCTTCACCATATACACTACACAGTGTGGGAGAGCGAGTCTTCCCACACTAACTGTACAACTTCATCTGGGAAGAACGACTCTGCTGCACATTAGCTCCAGCCAACCATGAATATCGTCTGTTCTGGCTTCTATACACCAACTGGTCTAGTTCATGTGGAGAACGACCTGACCCAGCTGTAGCTATACCCTCACATGTATGGAACAGGATCCGGTCTTGTAACAAATGATCAATGATACAGTAAGCAAATATCCGGCAATCAGTATATCGCTGAGAGCATGTGACGACCCTGGCCTACCTACGGTGTGTGGTGCAGTAATGTGAGAAATTCCCAAAAAGGAACTTCATATATGTGAACATTAATTATTGATGACAGGAAAATATTTCACAGTGATGTAAGACACTTGTTGATCCACTGATTTTTGTAGTGTGTGTGTGAGTGTGTGTGTGTGTGTGTAATCGGGTGTCGTGCTTATATGCCATGATAAAACACCTTCGTCTCCCCTGTTTTCATTCTCAATCAACAAGACACGACTTCCACCTTGTACATCACCACAAGTCCAACGCTTATAATATACCTCATTTATTTCCATATCCATCTATCTATGTCTTCTCATCTATCATTCCTCCTACCTATCCAGCAAGTAACCATCGATATCCTTCTATCATCTGACATTCCCATGGTACGTGAAATGCGCCTCACGAGAGCAATAAACGTGTTTATAAAATGCAAATCACTGCACATCCATCTCTGACGAGCAAATCTTCCATCAGCATCAGAGTCACGGCTGATCCATCTTTGGACGACGTGGAGGAAGGATAGATGATGGTGGGATGAAGTAGGTGGAGCACCCTGTCACACAGAGCCAGGTAAAGCAGCCAGCCACACATAGTCAGGTAGACCAATCCGCCTCACAGAGCCAGGTGGAGCAGCCCACCACACAGAGCCAGGTGGATCAGTCCGCCTCACCAACAAGTCAGTCCCAACAGCACGTTGTTAAGTTAAGTTGCCTCCTGCTGCTTCCACCGCTCCTAACTTCTTCACTGCGCTAATTGCTGTGAAAATCTCAATAGTGATGCACCGACTTAGAGGCATTGTGAGCCCAGAGTTGGGCGGTGAGAGAATATTGCTGCCACTGGTTGTGATTACATAAGTTCGTCAAGATCGTCTTAGTGAGGTGAAAGTGTAAATCGATGTCGGACTTTTCATGCTAGACACGATTGTATTTTTGAAAACTCAATTTCCACCGAGTTGGAGGTACAGCCAGGGTCACAGGCCTATAACCACACAATCACTGCCACATGACAAAGCTTTTATTTTATTTTATTTTTTAGGGTGTTGTGGTCACGGCTGTGATAAAGGCCAACCAGGGAGTGTAGTACTGTGCCTTCAGTTAAATCAGTTCATAGTTGTCATCAGTGAATGCAGAAGAGACTATAATAACTTAAAGTGAATACATATTGGCAATCGAGCTGGTAAGGACAACTGCCAGCCTATTCGTGTCATAGGTGCCACAGAGACTTTAAATTTTATTTTGTTTGTGTGCTTGCTCAAGGACTGAATCTGTGTTTATAATACACCACTCACAGGGAGATACAGTGTACACAGTGATAGTTCATAGTGTCATCAGTGACCGCTGAAGTTGTAAATAACTTAAAGTGAGCGCTCACTAGCAAGCAAGCTGGAAAGGCACCGTGCCAGCTGAAACCAAGTCGTGTCATAGGTGCCACAGAGACTTTAAATTTTATTTTATGTTGATTGTGTGCTTGCTCAAGGACTGAAACTGTGCCTACAATACACCATTCACAGGGAGATACAGTGTACGCAGTCGCAGACGACAACTCCATAGGCAACAGAGAGTAGCTAAGTACTTTTTTCTCTCTTTATTTTCTTTGAAATAGGTGTAGATCTATACACAGTCTGCACCCCCCCCCCACAACAACAACAACCATGAGTTTGGTATGTGATTACTGCAGGGAGACGTCGGATATGGAGGATGCAGGCCTAACTAATGCAACGTTTAGGAAGTTACTAACTGCCGTAAAGCTTGATGGCTGTTGCTGGTATTGCCCTGGCTGCATAGTCAAGGTGAATGAAGCGATTGCAATCCATAAGGGAACGAGTTCTCTAGGGACGAAAATAGATGAAGCAGGAGCCCTGCTGGTTGACAAACTGGAGCAAGTTGAGAAAGAGATCCTTGCTAAGACTGAGGAAGTAGCTAATAGAATGGAGGTGGTTGCTAAGAGGAGCTATGCGGACGTATTAGGAGGGCCACGGGTGGGGGGGGCGGAGAGTAATGCAGAATCAGTACAGGTTCTACAGCAGATTGGGACTCTGAAAAAGTGTGTCGAAGAAATGAAAATTAACGGACCTACTGTTTGGGGAGAGGAGGAACACCAGGAACGGCTCCAGCGCAGGAACAATGTAATAGTTTTTGGAGTCCCAGAGAGCCAGGCGGAGGGAACTGTGAGTAAGGAAACACACGACAAGGTGCTGTTTCAAAATATTTGCACAGAGGTTCTGAAGATTCCAGCAACCCCTCAGGATGTGAGGAGACTGGGACAAAAGCAGGGGGTTAAGCCTCGCCCCCTCAGGATCACACTAGGGAGTGAGGAGGAAAAATGGCAAGTTATCCGGCAGGCAAAAAACTTAGCAAGGAGCGAGGCATTTCGAGATGTATTTATTCACCCAGACCGCACGGTAATGCAGAGGGAACAGCACAAGAAGCTCCTGCTGGACTTGAAGCAGAAGAGGGAGGAGTCGAGAAGGAACGGGGACAGGTGCACATGGGTTATACTCAGGGGGAGGGTAGTGGAAACAAGTGTGCCGACACAGGGCCAGGGGGCAGCAGTGCACCCTCCACCCACTCAACCCCCCACCCGGGAGGCGGCACCGGCTCAGCCTACCGGACAGGAGGGAACGAGCGCCGTGTAAACAATGAAATTTTTAACCACACCCTGCAAAATACAGTGTACTTAGCAAATGCTGCAGCTTCTGAGAATGTGGGTGGAGCGGGTTTATTACTAAGAGCAGAGACGTTACCGAGAACAAATTCTGGCTTGAATGTCATGTACACTAATACCGACACGTTCCTTGATAAGAGGGAGGAGTTTGAAACACTACTAAGAGTACACCAACCAGATATTGTAGGAGTTGTAGAACTGTTGTACAAGAACAGGAGAATCGACCCAGAGGAATGTGAGTTCAGTATTGCTGGATATGACTCATTTACGAACCTAACTCAAGAATCCTGCAGGAGGGGTGTGGTTATCTACGCTAGGCAAGACCTTAGAGCCAGCCAGGCGAGGGTACAGGGAGAGGATGTCTTTGAAGAGTCCAAGTGGTGTAAAATTAAATTAAAGGGAGGGGACTTACTTATCGTCGGGTGTATCTACAGATCCCCGAACTGTGGCCCACTAAATCAAAGGAACTTAAGAACCTTAATAAACAATGCGGCGATGCTCAACCCCAGCCACCTCCTTATCATGGGGGACTTTAACTATGGCGACATCGACTGGAGAAACGAGTCAACCCCGAATGACTTGAATAATCCTGCTACTCTTTTTGTAGAAACTCTGAGAGATAATTTTCTGTTCCAACATGTGAGAGACCCGACACATTACAGAGGGGAGCAAACACCCAAGCCACTTGACCTCATCATAACAAACGAGGAGGGTATGGTGGCCAAACTGGAACACCTTGCCCCAGTTGGCACCAGTCACCATACAGTGTTGTCATTCAGATTTAACTGTTACCTAGTTCAAGATAAGGCCAGGCCAAGGTGCAAATATTACAAGGGAAATTACAATGGGATGAGGGAAGAGATGAGGGGTATCAACTGGCCTGACTTATTAAGGTACAAGAACGCAGACACTACGCTAAATATCATAACTAGTAAAATGACCCATTTGATCGATAAATATATACCCAAGACCAAACCCAGTGCTTCTAGGAATACGAGGGGATCCCTACACATGAACCATGCGGCGGTCGACAAAATTAAGAAGAAAACCCAGAAATTCAAGACGTGGGTTGGGTCAAACGATGAGCAAGACAGGAGGATGTATGCAAGAGCCAGAAACCAAGCAAAGATAGAGTGTAGGAGGGCTGAAAAGGAGTTCCAAAGGCTGGTTGCACGCGAGGTCAAGTCAAACCCAAAGGCGTTTTACCGCTATGCAAAGTCGAAATTGAAAACGCGAGTAGGAGTATCAGACCTGAGGCTTGAAGATGGTAGTTACGCAGATTCTGACCAGGATAAAGCTGAGGCATTGAACAGCTTCTTTTCCTCAGTGTTCACAAGAGAGGATGCAACTAACCTTCCTGCGTTTGAGGACAGACGGTTCGACACAGCACTGACCCACATTGTGTTCACAGAAGAGGGTATTAGAAATAAACTGTCCAGGCTAAAGGTCCATAAGAGTCCTGGACCTGACATGGTGCATCCTAGAGTGCTAAGGGAGCTGTGCAACGAGCTTGCAGAGCCCCTGAAGATTCTGTTTTGTAAATGCCTGGATGAACAAATGGTCCCCAGTGAATGGAAAGTGGCTTATGTGAGTCCTATCTTCAAGAAGGGCGATAGGCACTCCACGAACAACTATAGACCGGTGAGCCTGACCAGCATAATATGTAAAGTACTTGAGAGTATTATCAGAGATGCAGCGATGGAACATCTACTACGAAACAACCTTGTAAAAGATTGCCAACACGGTTTTATGCCGGGGCGCTCTTGCTTGACACAATTGCTCAAGGTATTGGATATTTGGACCCATATTCTAGAACGGGGTGGTAATATCGACAATATTTACCTAGATTTTGCCAAGGCTTTCGACAGTGTACCCCACGAAAGGCTGAAAATCAAACTGGAAGGGTACGGAATTCGGGGAAATGTCCTAGCGTGGATAGAAGACTTTCTACATGACCGCAAGCAATGTGTGGTGATTAATGGCACGAAATCGTCATCTGTACCTGTAACAAGTGGGGTACCGCAGGGTAGTGTATTGGGCCCGCTGTTGTTTGTTTGTTTCATAAATGATATGCCTGACGTTGTACACTCCTCCATACAAATGTTTGCCGATGACGCCAAGTTATTTCGGGAAATTAAGAACCAAGCGGACTGTGAAGAGCTGCAGAAGGACCTCTGTGGGCTCCAGGAATGGTCGAAGGAATGGCTGCTGAGATTCAATGTCACGAAGTGTAAGAGGATGCACCTGGGGCGTACCAACGGTAAGGAGGCGTACCATATGTCCCAACGGGATGAAGAAAATGTACTAGTTGAGACTGTGTGTGAGAAGGACCTAGGTGTGTATGTTGACAATGAGCTGAAGTTCTCGGGCCATTGTGAGAAGAAGGTAAATCAGGCAAATAAATTATTGGGTCTTATAAGAAGGTCGTTCAGATATCTAGACGGTCCGTCCCTCGTGACGATCTTCAGGAGTGAAGTGCTTCCCCATCTGGAGTACTGTCACCCCATCTGGTCCCCGAGATATGCTAGGGACTGTCAGTTGGTTGAAAATGTTCAAAGGAGGGCCACCAAGCTGGTGCCTGCACTTCGGCATCTCAGCTACCCTGCGAGATTGGAGCGCCTGAACTTGCCTAGCTTATACTACAGACGGGCAAGGGGGGACCTAGTTGAGGTTTATAAGCATCTCAGGGGGCACTACTCAGTTGAGTGTCCTTACTTGGAGCTGGCGGACGCTCGCCCCACAAGGGGTCACAGCTCAAGATTGAAGAAGCCGCAAGTCCGGAAAACCGTGAGGGCAAACTTTTTCGGAGTGAGGGTTGTAAACTCTTGGAACAATCTACCAGAAAGTGTTGTGACGGCACCGAGTGTGAGCTCTTTCAAGAGAAGACTTGACCAACACTGGAGCGGGTTCAGGTACATTCAGGAGCCGGTGCATGCCCAGTATTTGCCAACAGTGCGTGACAGAGACGTGACCGATCGCCCGGGCGGCTAGCGAGCCGACCTTTTGGTGAAGAATATAAAGGAAAAGAGTCGTGACCGATCGCCCAAGCGGCTAACAAGCCGATCAGTGGCGAAGAGGATAAAAGTAAAAAAAAGTAAAAGTAATGTGTGCTGGCGAGTCGGGTGACCAGTCAGGTGGGCAGAGAGGCGGGAGTTATGGCGCATAAAGGAGAATGACCAAGAAATGGAGTATAAGGAGAGAGACCTAATGTAGAGGGAGGAGGGAGATCAGGAGGAAAAAGATGATGAACTGATAAGGAGACCCTTCCTTCCTTCCTTCCTGAATAGCTACGTACTATTACCACAAAGGCTGGTACTGTAGATATTACTAATACACAAGACACCATTACTTACCTCAGGTCTGGCCGCGTGGACCAGAGCGTGGCGTAATGAACAATACAATTAGAGTTGTATCTGTGGTCCCCTGTGCTGGCTTATGCAGTTCCCAGTGCTAAATGCCAGACTAAATCATGACGAAGGTGAGGTTGGCAACACTGATATCCACTAATAAGGTTGTATGGCTTTTGTTTATGTTCAGCTGTGGTAGGAATGGCTACTATATGTATGGTGTGTTGGTAATTGACTTTGGTACCGAGTTAAGCCTTGATGATCTTCTGGGGTCAATATATCTGCATGTTTTATGGATGATGATCTGTAGTAACGATATGACGTGTTTTTGTCTTCCTTCAATGTAATCTCTTATTGTCACCCCCACCACCTCCCCACCAACTCCTCCCCACCAACTCCCCCCACCCTCCCCACCAACTCCCCCACCTCCCAACCTACAAGATACGCAAATTAGACCACGTGTGGATGAGGGCGACTATATCTCTTTATTAGCCCACATGACGAGCCTGGTGAGGTCGGGACAAAGTTTCGAGAGCAAGAAGTCCGCACTTAGATGTACAGACTAAGAGAGATACGTAGGCTCCTCTAATATTTAAAGTATAGTCGGCCATGGATTTGATGATAGAGAACTGAAATTAGTTTTTTGTGTAAATGACCCCAAGAATGACGGGTTTGTTTTGTTTTTAGATTTTTGGCTACACACGTTCTGGTTAATTCCTTCCTAGACAAAGTACAGGAGCATCAGACACCCCAGCTAGTCAGAGTATAACTTTCAGAAAATTGCCTGAAGTGAGTAAATATTTTCAACGACGTACTTTATGTGTCATGAACTCAGTTTTTCCTGGCGTGAAATAATGGCCCAGCCTCAATACCCAGTAGGGGAGAGCGTCGGAACCATGCAAGTAATACTTTTGTCCATGTCAGCAAAGAATCTCACTGAAGGCTGTTGTTCCATAGACGGTCATGGTGTTAACATTACGGTTTTGTACTTAAAATCTCAAAATAAAAAGTGAGGAGAACAAACACTACTCGAGGACTGTTATAAAACCTTAATAAACATCCAACAGCCTTTAAGTCTACCTATGAATGTTATGTTTCAGTGAGAGTTTTTCTAAGCTTCATTCTCATTCGTCAGAACGATTTAGTAAGTGACTAACAGCAGAGTTAATGGTGTTTTATCATAATGGTCAGCAAAATAAACCTCAACTGTTATGCTATTGGCTTGTGTTCAGTCATCTACGGTAGGTATTTATTTTTTCCACCACAAAGTTCTGACGTTCCCTTTGGCAGATATACTCTGAGGTCTGAATATCCGAAGCGAAAACATCAAAATTATCTTAAAAAAAAAAAAAAAAAAAAAGTTTACAAAAGGAAATTTTTTTCAGGCTTAATATTTCGTGTCGACTCCACAACTGTTTACACTTTACTTTAATATTTTAATGATTCAGTCGACAATATACTCAACAAATTTAAGGCCTCGGTGGATTTTTCAACATATACAAATCTAACTTCATTTAGTATGTAAACTGCCTCTAAAATTTTATATACATTTTTGTTTAACTACGCGTCTGACATTAAGTGGAAGCATTACCTAACCAACAGACTCCTCAAATGACACACAAAACTCAGATTATGCACTGGAATATTTGTCAACAGGAGATAATATTGTAGGGAGGGTGAACGAGCCAGCACTGGATAATTGTACTTTTCCTGCCCCCGTCTAGTTGAAACTTCAATTTACATATCAGTTAACGAACCTTCTTGTTGTTATTGTAAACTGTTGATTTTGTTGTTGTTATCAGAGTGGCTGGAAACATTATGTAAAAGTTTATATTAAATACTAGATATAATTTTGCATTTTATTGTGTTTTTTTATCTCGTCTCTTTCAATATTTTAATACGTTTAGTAATAGATGTCATTTATTTAATACCTTAATCTTAATATATTTTCTCCGTATATCCATTAATTAATTTGACATATAAGTTTGAGAAAATAGATAACAGGCTGAGTACGTCCATCAACATTATACCTTTACGTGGCATTTACATATAAGGCTTAATAAATATTGTCCGTTTTTCACCACAATCCACTAGAGCCACATAACATGACCTGGGCTGGGGGGTGAGGTCTAACACTACACACATTTCCTATAGTGTTGTTCTTCACTTGGCTACACAGTAACTACGTCTCACAAACTCTGGTGGCAGATCTCGGGCAGTTCCTGTGTTACTCATGACTTGTGTTGAGATGTAAATAGTCTTGGGAATATTATAAGAGTAAGGTATCCTGACCGGCCGGTAGTGACCCACCAGTAAAAACTGTTTGTGTGGTGTTTTTGATGTGTTGACTGCTACTGCTCGAGTTAGGAGGAATTATATTAACATTCATTTCATCCAGACTAGTAACCTCCTTTCTTAACCAAACTAAAGTATATATATTTTTTTCACACCAATTACTTTCTTCTGTTTTGTTATATGTATTCTCTTTTTTTCTTCCCGTTTACTCACGCCTGCACCACCTCCTCCTCCTCCTACTCTCTTCACGCTGCGGCCTGGTGTACCGTACAGTACCGCACCTGGAGCGGCAGTTAGGATGCTGCACCACCGCCGACCTGTGATCGTATATATCTGTTATGGCCGCCGCAATCAATGCCGAGACGCCGATACTGCCTGTTATTGCCGCCTCTAATAACAGATCTGGCCTGATGATGATGGCCCGGGGGAGTACCTCGGTGACCTGAGGTATTACTTTTACTTTTACTTTTATCCTCTTCGCCACTGATCGGCTTGTTAGCCGCTTGGGCGATCGGTCACGTCTCTGTCACGCACTGTTGGCAAATACTGGGCATGCACCGGCTCCTGAATGTACCTGAACCCGCTCCAGTGTTGGTCAAGTCTTCTCTTGAAAGAGCTCACACTCGGTGCCGTCACAACACTCTCTGGTAGATTGTTCCCAGGTTCTAACCCTCACTCCGAAAAAAGTTGCCCTCACACGGTTTTCCGGACTTGCGGCTTCTTCAATCTTGAGCTGTGACCCCTTGTGGGGCGAGCGTCCGCCAGCTCCAAGTAAGGACACTCAACTGAGTAGTGCCCCCTGAGATGCTTATAAACCTCAACTAGGTCCCCCCTTGCCTGTCTGTAGTATAAGCTAGGCAAGTTCAGGCGCTCCAATCTCTCAGGGTAGCTGAGATGCCGAAGTGCAGGCACCAGTTTGGTGGCCCTCCTTTGAACATTTTCAACCAACTGACAGTCCCTAGCATATCTCGGGGACCAGATGGGGTGACAGTACTCCAGATGGGGAAGCACTTCACTCCTGAAGATCGTCACGAGGGACGGACCGTCTAGATATCTGGACGACCTTCTTATAAGACCCAATAATTTATTTGCCTGATTCACCTTCTTCTCGCAATGGCCCGAGAACTTCAGCTCATTGTCAACATACACACCTAGGTCCTTCTCACACACAGTCTCAACTAGTGCATTTTCTTCATCCCGTTGGGACATATGATACGCCTCCTTACCGTTGGTACTCCCCAGGTGCATCCTCTTACACTTCGTGACATTGAATCTCAGCAGCCATTTCTTCGACCATTCCTGGAGCCCACAGAGGTCCTTCTGCAGCTCTCCACAGTCTGCTTGGTTCTTAATTTCCCGAAATAACTTGCCATTATCGGCAAACATTTGTATGAAGGAGTGTACAACGTCAGGCATATCATTTATGAAACAAACAAACAACAGCGGGCCCAATACACTACCCTGCGGTACCCCACTTGATAGAGGTACAGATGACGATTTCGTGCCATTAATCACCACACACTGCTTGCGGTCATGTAGAAAGTCTTCTATCCACGCTAGGACATTTCCCCGAATTCCGTACCCTTCTAGTTTGATTTTCAGCCTTTCGTGGGGTACACTGTCGAAAGCCTTGGCAAAATCTAGGTAAATATTGTCGATATTACCACCCCGTTCTAGAATATGGGTCCAAGTATCCAATACCTTGAGCAATTGTGTTAAGCAAGAGCGCCCCGGCATAAAACCGTGTTGGCAATCTTTTACAAGGTTGTTTCGTAGAAGATGTTCCATCGCGGCATCTCTGATAATACTCTCAAGTACTTTATATATTATGCTGGTCAGGCTCACCGGTCTATAGTTGTTCGTGGAGTGACTATCGCCCTTCTTGAAGATAGGACTCACATAAGCCACTTTCCATTCACTGGGGACCATTTGTTCATCCAGGCATTTACAAAACAGGAGCTTCAGAGGCTCTGCAAGCTCGTTGCACAGCTCTCTTAGCACTCTAGGATGCACCATGTCAGGTCCGGGACTCTTATGGATCTTTAGCCTGGACAGTTTATTTCTAATACCCTCTTCTGTGAACACAATGTGGGTCAGTGCTGTGTCGAACCGTCTGTCCTCAAACGCAGGAAGGTTAGTTGCATCCTCTCTTGTGAACATCTGAGTAAAAGAAGCTGTTCAATGCCTCAGCTTTATCCTGGTCAGAATCTGCGTAACTACCATCTTCAAGCCTCAGGTCTGATACTCCTACTCGCGTTTTCAATTTCGACTTTGCATAGCGGTAAAACGCAACCAGTCTCTGGAACTCCTTTTCAGCCCTCCTACACTCTATCTTTGCTTGGTTTCTGGCTCTTGCATACATCCTCCTGTCTTGCTCATCGTTTGACCCAACCCACGTCTTGAATTTCTGGGTTTTCTTCTTAATTTTGTCGACCGCCGCATGGTTCATGTGTAGGGATCCCCTCGCATTCCTAGAGGCACTAGGTTTGGTCTTGGGTATAAGTTTATCGATCAAATGGGTCACTTTACTAGTTATGATATTCAGCGTAGTGTCTGCGTTCTTGTGCCTTAATGAGTCAGGCCAGTTGATACCTCTCATCTCTTCCCTCATCCCATTGTAATTTCCCTTGTAATATTTGCACCTTGGCCTGGCCTTATCTTGAACTAGGTAACAGTTAAATCTGAATGACAACACTATATGGTGACTGGTGCCAACTGGGGCAAGGTGTTCCAGTTTGGCCACCATACCCTCTTCGTTTGTTATGATGAGGTCTAGTGGCTTGGGTGTTTGCTCCCCTCTGTAATGTGTCGGGTCTCTAACATGTTGGAACAGAAAATTATCTCTCAGAGTTTCTACAAAAAGAGTAGCAGGGTTATTCAAGTCATTCGGGGTGGACTCGTTTCTCCAGTCGATGTCGCCATAGTTAAAGTCTCCCATGATAAGGAGGTGGCTAGGGTTGAGCATCGCCGCATTGTTTATTAAGGTTCTTAAGTTCCTTTGATTTAGTGGGCCACAGTTTGGGGATCTGTAGATACACCCGACGATAAGTAAGTCCCCTCTCTTTAATTTAATTTTACACCACTTGGAATTCTTCAAAAACATCCTCTCCCTGTACCCTCGCCTGGCTGGCTCTAAGGTCTTGCCTAGCGTAGATAACCACACCCCTCCTGCAGGATTCTTGATTTAGGTTCGTAAATGAGTCATATCCAGCAATACTGAACTTACATTCCTCTGGGTCGATTCTCCTGTTCTTGTACAACAGTTCGACGACTCCTACAATATCTAGTTGGTGTACTCTTAGTAGTGTTTCAAACTCCTCTCTCTTATCAAGGAACGTGTCAGTATTAGTGTACATGACATTCAAGCCAGAATTTGTTCTCGGTAACGTCTCTGCTCTTAGTAATAAACCCGCTCCACCCACATTCTCAGAAGCTGCAGCATTTGCTAAGTACACTGTATTTTGCAGGGTGTGGTTAGAAATGTCATTGTTTACACGGCGCTCGTTCCCTCCTGTCCGGTAGGCTGAGCTGGTGCCGCCTCCCGGGTGGGGGGTTGAGTGGGTGGAGGGTGCACTGCTGCCCCCTGGCCCTGTGTCGGCACACTTGTTTCCACTACCCTCCCCCTGAGTATAACCCATGTACACCTGTCCCCGTTCCTCCTCGACTCCTCCCTCTTCTGCTTCAAGTCCTGCAGGAGCTTCTTGTGCTGTTCCCTCTGCATTACCGTGCGGTCTGGGTGAATAAATACATCCCGAAATGCCTCGCTCCTTGCTAAGTTTTTTGCCTGCCGAATAACTTGCCATTTCTCCTCCTCACTCACTAGTGTGATCCTGAGGTTGTGAGGCTTAGCCCCCTGCTTTTGTCCCAGCCTCCTCACACCCTGAGGGGTTGCTGGAATCTTCAGAACCTCTGTGCAAATATTTTGAAACAGCACCTTGTCGTGTGTTTCCTTACTCACAGTTCCCTCTGCCTGGCTCTCTGGGACTCCAAAAACTATTACATTGTTCCTGCGCTGGAGCCGTTCCTGGTGTTCCTCCTCTTCCCTAACAGTAGGTCCATTAATTTTCATTTCTTCGACACATTTCTTCAAAGTCCCAATCTGCTGTAGAACCTGTACTGATTCTGCATTACTCTCCGCCCCCCCCCCCGTGGCCCTCCTAATACGTCAGCATAACTCCTCTTAGCAACCACCTCCATTCTATCAGCTACTTGCTCCAGTTTGTCAACCAGCAGGGCTCCTGCTTCATCTATTTTCGTCCCTAGAGAACTCGTTCCCTTATGGCTTGCAATCGCTTCATTCACCTTGACTATGGAGCCAGGGCAATACCAGCAACAGCCATCATGCTTTACGGCAGTTAGTAACTTCCTAAACGTTGCATTAGTCAGGCCTGTATCCTCCATATCCGACGTCTCCCTGCAGTAATCACATATCAAACTCATGGTTGTTGTTGTTGGGCTTCCAATATCTTCCCAGGTGGTACTACCTCCCTGTTTGGTAGCTGCCTACTACCTCCTGGCCGCGTCCGGGAGAGTTGCTGCTGCCTCCAACTTATACTCCCTCACGCAAGCGGTGTTTAGCCACTGCATCTATTCTCTCCTCCTAAAATTCACTTCAATCCTCCCTTTATTCTTCCCCTGTCCTCCTTCCCCCCTGTCACTAGCATTTCATGTTCATGTTCACTCGGCGTAGCTGGCTGTACACTGATAGGCTGGTAGGCGCGCGGCCGGAGCTCAGTTGGGAGTTGTAGGGGAGAGGAGCCACTACAGTGTTACATATTAAGATGTTATTAATAAATAATATATACATTGTCAAAAGGAAAAGAAAATAGCGATTTATTACACACTTGTGTGCATTGCTGCCTTATTTGTCCCATTATATTTCTACTGAAGTTAAGAATACAAACGCTTTATCACCATTAATGGAGTGTTAAACATTAATTTATATATATAAAATAACTACATAAATATGTAATTATATATATATATATATATATATATATATATATATATATATATATATATATATATATATATATATATATATATATATATATATATATATATGTATATATATATATTATATTGATAAAATCACACGGGAAAATGGAAACACGTTTTCATTGTGGATTTACATGATATATACATATGTGTGTGTGTGTGTGTGTGTGTGTTAACAAGTAAGGAAGAAGATAGAGATAAATTAATCCAACTTGAGACTAAGTGGCCAGTACCCCAGAGCCGGAGTGTCGGGCGAGGGACACACCGTCTTCCCGCGTCACTTGACCACAACAAACTCGTCCAAATTTTATATTTTTCTCCAAAATATAAAAACTCGTGATTTTTCCGCCTCCTCAACATTAGACAAAGTTCATGGTGAGTTAATGGTTACCTGTTCACAGTGTAGCTAAGAAATATGTGGAAAAAAGGGTTAAATATGTGAATGGTACACAGTGGGAGCGAGCCATGTAACATTCCTTATTTAACAACTTAAAGTTACTTGTGTGACAGTCAGAAAAAACAAAACATTAAAGACTAATAATGAGAGTTGTTCCAAGTCGTTCATTTTTCCACACATGTTCTTATAGTATTTTAAAACGTAGTGGATATTTTGCCGTGACTAAGTTTCTATTAACTCTATTGATATGGCCGATGGCCAACTTTTCATAGAAAACTATTATATAAATGGCGCTATTTCACTGTTTTATAGTGGACACTGTCGTAATATGTGCAAATGTGTTAAAAAGTGGTTATTTGTAAATTAAACCAAACCTAACCTTAGTTGATATGAAAAATAAGCAGCAGAAGCATTGTTAGAAGACCTAACCAAACAAACCTACCTAACTTTACCTAACTTACTGTGAGATGGTGTAATTTTATGTTTTTTGTGGATGTGAGAGCAGCTGTCTGTACTGAATGGTTCTTAAGCATATGCTGAGCATCTGCGTTGATCAAGCCCGGTTGGCAGAGTGTTTTGAAATACGTCAATATGATTGGCCGTTTACATTCTGGGAGGAGAGGTCACCGCCGCATAACCACCGAGAAGACGGAGTACTGTAGTGCACCTCCAGGTGGTTTATTGTAAAAGAGATGTATATAAAGTATTACCTTCTTTTTAAAACAGGCAAAAGGAACCAACCTTATCTAACTACAGTATAAAGTATTGAGTTAGGTTGGTTCCTGTGGTGGTACTTTCCTTTTTCAACATACCAGTACAGTAACTACAATGTTCTATTTGGAAATGTATATAACAATAAAAGTTGTTTGTTACTTATTAGTATAAATCTGGTGTTGAAAATTGATAAATATTTCAAAATATATTGAGTATTTTGCAGACTTGTTTAGATAAAGGAAGCTATTCTTTACCTCCACAATAGTTCATATCCACCACACAAACTCTAATTTACCTATTCTGGTTTTTCCTTTGTTTTTTTTTTTTTATCTTTTCGGTTTCATGTACCAAAAAGAACACCAAACAAATGTTTGAAAACCTTACCTAACTTTTCCTAACCTATGAAAAAGTTAAAAACTGCTTCTGAGTTCACGGATCCCCTCCTCGTCTGAGCACCCAAAAGTACACCGATGTGTACGGTATACTCTCGATTTAACGGAATGCGATATAACCAACTCCAGATTTAGCGGAAGGAATTTTTTCCGTTGCTTTTCACTCGATTCGGTGAACAAGTTTGCTAAATTGAGATTGATTCTGTTAATGTGCTCACACCTACGGGCACACCTCAGACCCACAATGTGTACTTAGAAACATTATTTGTGGTTTACCTTAAACTATGTGGTTCGGTGTTTGTTTTAAAATTTTCAATAATTTCCATTTTTTTCCAGTTGATAGCTGCACTCTTTTGACTTTCTCCCCCACACCACTTCCTTTCTGAGAGACTTTCGGCATCACGTCCAAGCACAGTAGTTAGTCGACCGAGAGGTGCAGTAGGCAATTGTTTATTGTAGTAGGCCCATAAGAGAAACAAAACTCAACTTAGGCTTTATTCCACAAGAGTTTAAGCATCCTGTAACACAAACAAATGAAACAAATAATTAACATAAGCAGATAAATAGACATCAACAAAATGAAACAAAAGAGAAACAATAACATTAAAACAAAGTGGAAAGATATACCTATGTACTGTAGTATATATAACAAGAGGTAGACACGCAGGGCACAGACCGAATGGATGTATACAGACCCCATGCGCCAAGCAGCGCATTTAGTGCGGAATTTACCTGAATCGCGCTTGTTTTAGTGAACTACTGTAGTTTGGTGATTCGGGCAAAAATAATGGAAAGTTCGATTTAGCGGAAATTTTGATTTAACGGAAAGGGGCGGCTGTAATTAGTTGATTAAATTGAGAAAATACTGAAAACACTGGAAACCTGAATAAGGTCAACGTTTTATAGTACAGTATTAGGATTGTTATAGGTTAGGGAAGGTTTGTTTGGTACAGTGGTCCCTCGGTTAACGAGCACAATTCGTTCCAGCAGGTTGCTTGTTAACCGAAAAACTCGTTAACCGAAACCATTGTTTCAATGGGTTTTTGGGTAATTGGTTCCAGCTCACCGAAAATTGCCTAAATTCAAAAAAAAAAAAGTAGAAAAGTACACTTACTTTGAGGTGTGTATGTAGAAGGCTCCTGGATGATGATGATGATGATGATGGGAATTAGAATGGGGGTGGTGGAGAAGGGAGAAGAGAAGGCATTGGGGTAGAAGAGAAGTCACCCCATGGCACCATTTCACCCATAAAATTTTAGTTCTCTTGGTGTAATTCAAGATTATTTTCTTTAAATCAACACTGCACTGCATTATATATTGTCAATATGTAAAATAAATTTCAAAATGACCAATAATTTGCTTGGAAACAGAAAAAAGCATTAAGTTGAAGAGAGTCTCAAGGCAGATGTTACCTCCACTGAAAAGAGAGAGAGACTAACGCCTGTCTGGTGTGTTAACAGGCTGGATGGCACGCCAGAAACTAGTTTCTTTACCTTCAATTATGTTCAATAATTGTTAAAATGACTAAAAAAGTTAATATTAAACTTTTAAAATTATTGAATAGTATAAACTTCTTGATATTTACTAAAATAGTAAGGAATTTAAGCCCTAAAACCGATTACTGTGGGGTATGCTATAACGAACGGATCCTACTACGAATATTCCTATAACGAACGGTTTTACCTATAAAATTGAGAATGCTATAACGAACGCAACTCCTACAACGAACGCGGATGAATACGGGACTATTTCGCCTGGCGCATGAATATTGTTGTACCGCGACCCACAACAAGAGCGTCAGGTGCCATCTTTGTCTCATTGTGTAGCCAGTGCACCACTGTTTTTGTTGAAATTTCGTCTTTTGATGTGGAAATTCGCGTTATTTGTATAACTATTTTGTTATACAAGTATACAATTGTAACAATGAGTCGTCCAAAGCGAATGAGAAAGCTAATAACCCTTGAAACTAAGAAAGAAATTGTAAAGAAACGTGAGAATGGAAGAAGCATTGCGAAACTTAGTGATGAATATGGGATGGCTAAATCGACTATATGTACGATTTTGAAGAATAAAGAGGAGTTAAAAACTGTGCAAGTGGCTAAGGGAATCTTTAGACTTAGCAAAGCAAAGTGTAATGTGATTGAAGAGATGGAAAATTTACTCTTAGTGTGGATAAAGGAGAAAGAAATGGCAGGTGGTAACATTAGTGAAGCTATAATTTGTGAGAAGGCTAAACAATTGTTTGAGGACCTTAAAGCCAAGACTCCCAGTGGAAGTGATAGTGATGTGCCAGTGTTTAGGGGTACCTGCATGCTGAATAACACTCAGGTAAGATAAAGTACCGTATTTTTTACATTTTCCACAGAATTTTTTCAGTGTTAAGTGGTTGTATTTGGGGGCCTGGAACGGATTAATCCTATAACGAACGAGGTTCTGGAACCAATTACGTTCGTTATAGCATACCCCACTGTACTGTATTGGCGGACTAATACTACAGCTGGTTGACAGCCAAATGCAAGCGAAAACATGTTGAAGTCGGCTCGTAAAAAACTCGTTAATTGAGGGATTGCTCGTTAACTGAAGTTAAAAATCTTATGGAAGGTAAATCGTTAACCGAGGCGCTCGTTAAACGAGGGACCACTGTACAGTGACCCCTCCGTTAACGAACTCAATCCGTTCCAGAAGGTCGTTCGTTAACCGAAAAGTTCGTTAACCGAAACCATTGTTTCAATGGGTTTTTGGGTAATTGGTTCCAGCTCACCGAAAATTTCCTAAATTCAACAAAAATGGTAGAAAAGTTCACTTACTTTGAGGTGTGTATGTAGAAGGCTCCTGGATGATGATGATGGGATTTAGAATGGGGGTGGAGGAGAAGGAAGAAGAGAAGGCATTGGGGTGGAAGAGAAGTCACCCCATGGCACCATTTCACCCATAAAATTTTAGCTCTCTTGGTGTAATTCAAGATTATTTTCTTTAAATCAACACTGCACTACATTATATATTGTCAATATGTAAATTATATTTCAAAATGACCAATAATTTGCTTGGAAACACAGAAAAAAAGCATTTAGTTGAAGAGTCTCAAGCAAGATGTTACTTCCAGTGAAAACAGAGAGAGACTAACTCCTGTTATGCTGTGTTAAGAGGCTGGATGCTGCGCATTAAACTCGTCACTTTACCTTCAATTATGTTCAATAATTGTTAAAATGACTAAAAAATTGAATATTAAACTTTTAAAATTATTGAATAGTATAAACTTCTTGATATTTACTAAAATAGTAAGGAATTTAAGCCATAGAACCGATTAATGTATTGGCGGACTGATACTAAAGCTGGTTGCCCGGTCAGTGCAAGCGAAAACATGTTGAGGTCGGTTCGTAAGAACTTCGTTAACCGAATTTTTTTTCGTTAACCGAATTGAAGATCCTTATGGAAGGCAGTTCGTTAATCGAAATTATGTTAACCGAGGTGTTCGTTAAACGAGGGACCACTGTACTTCATCATCACTCATATTGATCTGCAAAAAAAATCATAGACTAAAGCAATTTAGGCTAAAGATGGTAACATTTCAGAGTAGAACACTGACAGTTTAAAGGGCTATATATACTGGTATATATATTTTAATTAAAAAAAAAATTGTGAACTCTCCGATGGCCGGGTTTAAAATACTCCGAAAATCGTTCCAAAATTTTCCAGAAAATCCCGGCTTTGGGAGCGATTCTTTGAGTGGCACATTTCCTGGAAAATTCTGAGAAAATTTTTCCGTTACACGGATAATTTCGGAGATGAAGGATTTTTTCTGACCTTGAAAGAGTTGTCTTGGCACCCGGAAATCTCTCATTCCCGGAAGTGCTCTGCACCAGTGGTCCCTCGATTAACAAACGGTCCAATTAACGAAATTTCGGTTAATGAATTAGCTCCCAAAAAGATTTTCAATTCCATTAACGAAAGCCTTAGGAGAAACACGCTTTGTTGTGCGCCTCAGCTGATCGGCCAGTCCGCCAATACAGTACAGGTAATTGGTTCTATGTTTACGTTCATGTCCAGTGGAGTAAATATCAAGAAAGTCGTGCTCTTGAATATTTTTGCATTTTTTATATTATAATTATTGGTCATTCTGTAATTTAGTTAACATATTGATAATATACAGTGCAGAAACTATTATGAAACATGAAGAAGGCATTAGAACCAATGGACTGTAAAGAATATGGCATGTCATCATCGACTGCCTCTACAAGCAGCTGTTTAATATGTAAACGAAGCTGCCGGGAATACGACATACACACCTCAAAGTACCGTATATACCCGTGTATAGCACGAGTTCTTAAGACCAAATTTTTGGGCAAAAAGTTGGGGGTCGACCTCTATACGGGTAATAGTTTCGTTAGGTTGAAAAATATTTACCAGTAACTACCAGTAAACAATGGAAACGACGCACCAACGCACCGCCCGCTGTGAATGTCGGTACAGTTGCCAGGGCAGATCTCTTGCATCATCATAGCAAGCCCAAAGTAGCCAAATGCATGGTATGGTATGCACAGGAGTATGTAGAACATAAAGTATTCATTTTTAAAAGTTTATTTATAGATACATAAATTTTTGTTAATTAAATTTGAAACATCAATATGATGTGAGTCAGGTCATCTACACACAGTTGCCAGTTTCAAAATTTTCCTTTAAAATTTTAAGTTACCGAGTATTTCTTTTCCCAAATCGTTTTACAATACTGTAGGTAAAACAGTATACTATTGTGCAAACCCCACAGAAAAAAAATTAACAAATGGAGACACCAAAAATGTAAAAAAAAAAAATGCTGTCTGACTTGCAACACTGTTGGTAGGGTCAGGTGGTTCTAACGGTACCTGCCAGGACCCGGTAATCAAATTTATAACAATATCTAACCTCAATTACTGTAGTTTATCTGATGTAGGCAATATGAAGTAAAAAATACCAGTTAAAGTAAGAAATTGGAAGAGAATAAACAAGAAAGATGTCGTTGGGCTATTTTTGGTAGGGCTGAGGGAGAGAGTACCAGCTGTTTGGTCTTTTTTGGCGGGAGAGTCACGCAAATATCCGTACTAGTATTTGTTTGGTGTCTTCTGTATTTTTAAAAATGAATACTTGTAAATTAAAAGTACCGTAACATTGTATTATATAAAAACTTGTCATATTTCTGGAAAATAAGAAGCAAGAAAATAAGAATACACCGGTAAACACAATTTCAACGTACGCTAAAATTAAAAGCTGCTTAAGAAGGGCCGATGCAAACACAAAGCCTTCGCGACCAGGGCTCTGCCGTATCAGCTAGACGGTACACGTGTTTTTCGAATCGTTTTCAGTTAAAAAACTTTTACATCACAAGTGAATTAGGATAGAATATTATTGTAATATAACAGTTTTTAACTGAAAACCATTCGAAAAGCGATTACGGTAACATCTTTTGAACGAAAGAAAGCGAGTCATTGTTTTTGTCACGATTTTATCCCACTTTCCACTGAATACGTACGTCATTTCAGCAAAAATATTACATTTCCATATTTTCAGAAATAAATAGTAGTTTTGCTGAAACGTGATGTATTTCAATGTAAATTAGGATAGACTACATGATGAAAACAAAAGACTTTACCTAACCTTCCGATGTTCAAGATATGTTACTCGTATTTTTAATAGTTTTCGGTTAAAATACTGTTATATTAGTGATATTCTATTCATACTGTGGTTGATATAATACCTTCACGGAAATGTAATATTTTTTGCTGAAATGACGTACGTATTACAGTGGAAAGTGGGATAAAATTGTGATGAAAACAATGACTTTCGCTTTGTTTCGTTCAAAAGATGTTACCGTAATCACTTTTCGAATGGTTTAGTTAAAAAACTGTTGTATTGTATTACAATAATATCCTAATTGACTTGAATAAATATTACGATACCATATTTCTGAATATTTTCATTAAAATCCACCAAAATCATTTTCTTTGTCATCGTCTGCAGCACCACACAGCTTCTCCCAGTCCTCTCCTTGAACAGGGCTAGAGGGTACACGTGTTTTTCGAATCGTTTTCAGTTAAAAAACTGTTACATCACACGTATATTTTACCTAAACTGCGCCTGAATAAATATATTCTCGGAAATAAATAGTAGTTTTGCTGAAACGTGATGTATTTCAATGTAAAATAGGATAAAATACATGTCGAAAACAAAAGACTTTACCTAAGCTTCCGATGTTCTTGAGATGTTATTCGTTTTTTTAATAGTTTTCGGTTAAAATTCTGTTATATTACAATGATATTCTATTTATACTGTGCTTGATATAATACATTCACGGAAATGTAATATTTTTTGCTGAAATGACGTACATATTACAGTGGAAAGTGGGATAAAATCGTGATGAAAACAAAGACTGGCTTTCTTTCGTTCAAAAGATGTTACTGTAATCACTTTTCGAATGGTTTAGTTAAAAAACTATTGTATTACAATAATATTCCCTCCTAATTGACTTGAATGGAAATATACAATATTTTTGTTGAAACTACCCGCGTTTCAGTGTAAAGTGTCGTAATAATAAATGGTAAACAAGTTTATAGGACGTAGTGTTTCTCTGAAGGTTTTGTTGTTCCTTTACCCTCAAAAACTTGGGTCGACCTATAAACGAGGAATATCATAAATTAACGATTTCTTGGTCATAAAATCGGGGTCGACCTATATACGAAGGGGGGTTATAGACGAGTATATACGGTAAGTTAAAATATGCTGTAGTATTCTATTGTTCTTTATTTATTATTGTACAGTACAGTACTGTATTTAGTTTGTTTTAGTTTATATTTAATGTTTTGTTAATTCTAGTACTGGTATTCAGTACTTTGTAGTATGTACTTTTTCTGTGAGTTGGAACCAATAATTCTCGAGTATTACGGTAAAAATACTCGCGTGTTAACAATTCTCGTATACTAACAATGAGTGAGGTGCGTAATGTAAATGTTGGGAGCGGTTCTGGCGTTAGTGATGATCATAGAGAAGGTCAACAAGAAAAGCCCCATGCCAAATGTGACTACCGTAAGGGGATGAAGAAGAAGAAATACATCCTTGAAATTAAACGAGAGATGATCAGAAGTGGTGCTCGTACCTGTGACATCATGCGCAGGTTCAACTGTCCCCAATCGACCGTCCGTTCCCTTAAGAAGAACAAGGAAGCCTTAACTACTGCTGTGAATGTATTCTCAAGATTTTTCTAGTAACAGGACGCTCTCTAATACTTCACAACGAAACCTACTGTTTTTTATCACAGAACATTACCTTCACAAGTGGCTGGAAAGAAGAAACCGTGAGCAGGGCGACCGGTCTGGGCCACAGATAAGGCATCAAGCACGTGTTTATTATGCTGCAGTTGAACAGAAGAAACGAGTTAACTCTCCACCACCGTTCAATGCTTCTGTTGGTTGGTTATCTAGCTGTGTGTTACAGCAAAGACAGTGGTATTTTCCACTCTTTGCAGGAAAATTTCCCCAAGTCGAAGCGATGCATCTCACAGGAGCTGTATTTATTTATACAAACACCACTGTACACCCTACAATATTGTTAATATTGTAAACAGATTAATGTATAGCTACTACTAGTTCTATACTGGAGGTGGGGTAGGGGATTAGTGGGTCATGTTACTGACCTGACCTAATGCAATGTCAGGTCACCCATTGTTGTGGTGGCTCTCAAGACCTGAAGAGGCCTTAAATAAGTTGCTCCAATTGTTTCCCACTTACTGAATGTACAGTACATGTAGAGTATATGTAACTGTTATCACTTGTTATGTTCTTAACACTGTAACCTTGGCTGATTTTGTTCTGGTATAATAATGTACAGCTCTGCACAACACAACACAAATTGTTACAGAAAAACAGCAGCTAGTGAGTGAACAACAACCTTCTACAATGGCAGTAGAATATGAAGTAAGTGATTCAAGCAGCTAGGCCACCCACGTGCCTGGCACATGGGGATGCATTGGAGCATGATGCAATATCTTGGAATGCCTTGAAAATCTGTTCCCAGGCCAAGAATGGAGAGATCTGGAGAGAGTTTCTGGAATTTTTCTCAGAATTTTCCAGATTTTCAACCTCAGAAAAGCGTTCACAAACTCGGAATTTAGATAAATTTCTTGAAAAAATTCCGATCAAATTTCCAATTGGGCTATTGGAGAGTTCCAACTAAGAGGGATTCTGGCTAATGGAGATACTGTACAGGTTTTACCTCTCTAGTCCGGCATTCTGTGGTCCGGAAACTCCCGTGGTCCGGAACGATTTTAGTTTGTCCAATAGGTAGATAGGCAGCTTTTTTTTTTCCTTATCTGAATTATTATTATTATTACAGGAGTATTAAATTTTTGCCCCTCAGGCCCCAATGTGGGTCAGTGACCTATGCCCGGGTGGGCTAATCCCCTTAAAAAAAAAAAAAAGCCGCGGGAAATTAAGGTTTGTTTACATCCGGCAGTTCGGCTGCTCTCTCTCTCTCTCTGCTTGTCTATACAGAGTACAACATTTAACTGTTCAATATATATGAGCAGTAAATAAGTGTTGCTTTCATATTCTTATGTAGAGTAATGACGATATATTTTCACATGTGCGCACTTACATACGAGCAGTCTCACTTTTTTTTTACCATTAATGGTTAGCTATTTATATTGCTCCATATATTAACATTAAATAACATTACAGGTACTTCAAGCAACCATATTCATTTTTTTATATTAATTTTACTACAGCTGCAACCAAGGTCTTATTTTCTTCAGTTTTATATGTAGAACCAGTCAGTCACTGGTTTTGTAATCAACGAATACAATGCTGTGTCATTTGCTCGTGTGTTTTAATATTCTACGTATTATTAATGAATTGTATTGCTCATTTTGCACACATAAACATTAATTCAATAAAAAAGACATTCAGTAATAAACAATAATGAATCTTTTGTACATAAGAGAAATGACGCTGTTTACACGATTATGCCCGTCGTCTGCACGTTGGCAGGCCGTTCAAACCCGTCGAAATTCAAGTTTCCGCCGTCAAAATTTTTATTTATTTATTTTTTGTGTGTTCCAATAAATTAAAAACTCGCAAAATTTGAGAAGCTACTATATGACATTTAACCCTTCAATATGTCTTCAAAGAGACCATGATGCAGAGAAAGTGGTGCTAGTGCTTCCAGGCATAAGCACAAGTCACTATCTATCCAGGAAAAGGGTGAATTTCCATGGTCCGGCACCGGTCAGGTCCCGAGGTTGCCGGACTAGAGAGGTACAACCTGTACTACATTATCTTTTGTTATCCCGTGTTTAGCGATGATCATTTCTCTACCGATGGGTTTTTCAGGACCACTTCCCCATCAGTAAACGAGGGCTACTGTATACAGTAAAACCTTGATAAATGGGCCTTTAATGTATCACAACAATACTTACTGTACAGTGGTACTACTGCCTGGGAAGATATTGGAAGCATAATGTGTTGGTATATGTGACCAAGTCCCAGGTTGATGATCTCACTTTCTGCCTCATTTACACACAACTGCAGGGTCTCAATTGTTTCTCTTACAACACAACATACATATATTGTTTGTCACTATTGATATTTTTTTCTTTTCTTTTTATTATTTATGGTCCTTTATTATTATTAATCTTATTATATTATTACCGTATATACTCGTCTATAACCCCCCTTCGTACACCTAGACCCCGACTTACGACTACGTGGACTTACGACCGTCGAGACTTACGACCGCCTCAGATATAGATAAAAAAAATTATTATTTTTTTTTTAAATGACACACGCATTTTCTATACCGAAACGTTTCCAGTTAATGTAGTCTCCATGTATAATTAGAAAATTATGGGGGCCCCATGTGCATTCAGCTGACTACATTAAAGGTTAAGTGCTCAGTCACACTGTATCCATTCCTTATTATTTATTACTTTCACTGTACTGTATCCATTCATCATTATTCATTACTTTTACTGTACTGTATTTCATTGTAGATTTTTTTTTATCTATGTCGGACTTACGACCTGGATTTGGGTCCCTAACCCCGTCGTAAGTCGGGGTCTAGGTGTATATAGGTCGACCCTGGTTTTTGACCAAAAAATCGTTAATTTATGATATTCCTCGTTTATAGGTCGACCCAAGTTTTTGAGGGTAAAGGAACAACAAAACCTTCAGAAAAACACTACGTCCTATAAACTTGTTTACCATTTATTATTACGACACTTTACACTGAAACGCGGGTAGTTTCAACAAAAATATTGTATATTTCCATTCCAGTCAATTAGAAGGGAATATTATTGTAATACAATAGTTTTTTAACTGAAAACCATTCGAAAAGCGATTACGGTAACATCTTTTGAACGAAAGAAAGCAAAAGTCATTGTTTTCGTCACAATTTTATCCCACTTTCCACTGTAATACGTACGTCATTTCAGCAAAAAATATTACATTTCCGTGAATGTATTATATCAACCACAGTATAAATAGAATATCACTAATATAACAGTATTTTAACTGAAAATTATTAAAAAAACGAGTAACATATCTTAAACATCGGAAGGTTTGGTAGTCTTTTGTTTTCATCATGTAGTTTATCCTAATTTACATTGAAATACATCATCATGTTTCGGCAAAACTACTATTTATTTCTGAGAATATGGAAATGTAATATTTTTGCTGAAATGACGTACGTATTATAGTGGAAAGTGGGATAAAATCATGACAAAAACAATTACTTTCGCTTTCTTTCGTTGAAAAGATGTTACCGTAATCGCTTTTCGAATGGTTTTCAGTTAAAAACTGTTGTATTACAATAATATTCTATCCTAATTCACTTGGGATGTAACGGTTTTTTAACTGAAAACGATTCGAAAAACATGTGTACCGTCTAGCTGATACGGCAGAGCCCTGGTCGTGGAGGCTTTGTTTGCATCGGCCCTTCTTAAGCAGCTTTTAATTTTAGCGTACGTTGAAATTGTGTTTACCGGTATGTTCTTATTTTCTTGCTTCTTATTTTCCAGAAATATGACAAGTTTGTATATAATACAATGTTACGGTACTTTTAATTTACAAGTATTCATTTTTAAAAATACAGAAGACACCAAACAAATACCAGTACTACGGTTATTTGCGTGACTCTCCCGCCAAAAAAGACCAAACAGCTGGTACTCTCTCCCTCAGCCCTACCAAAAATAGCCCAACGACATCTTTCTTGTTTATTCTCTTCCAATTTCTTACTTTAACTGGTATTTTTTACTTCATATTGCCTACATCAGATAAACTACAGTAATTGAGGTTAGACACTGTTATAAATTTGATTACCGGGTCCTGGCAGGTGCCGTTAGAACCACCTGACCCTACCAACAGTGTTGCAAGTCAGACAGCATTTTTTTAATCATCCATGTGCACGAGAAAGGATGGATGGATGAAGGCGGCATACAAATATGGCTTAAAAAAGTCTGGAACTTTAGACCAGGGGGACTGCGCAAAGAAAAAAAAGTCTTTTTGTGTGGGATATGTTTCGGTCACATCTTGTTGACAGTGTTACTGCTGGGATTAGGAAGGAAAACACTGATACAGCTGTGATTCCTGGTGGATTAACAAGTCTTGTCCAACCACTGGATGTTTCCATAAACAAACCATTTAAAGATGCGGTAAGAGTGAAGTGGAACAACTGGATGATAGAAGGCGATAAGACATACACAAAGGGAGGCAACATCCAAGTTCCATCACTAGCAACATTATGTGAATGGATTGTAGAGGCCTGGGATGCAATCAGACCAGAAATTGTGGTGAAATCTTTTAAGAAATGTGGAATTTCGAATGCTCTTGATGGAACAGAAGAAGAGTTGTTGTGGGATTATGAGGCTAATGAGAGCGTGAATGAGGATGAAGATATTGATGATCCTATGGCTGATGATGGTGTTGATCCATATGACGATGCTGTTCAAGGAGAGGACTGGGAGGTGCTGTTTGGTGCTGCAGATGATGACAAGGAAAATGATTTTGATGGATTTTAATGAAAATATTCAGAAATATGGTATCGTAGTACACCTAAACCCCGACTTACGACGGGGTTAGGGACCCAAATCCAGGTCGTAAGTCAGATATAGATAAAAAATAAAAAAAAATAAAAATTCAAAATTTTTTTTTTCAAATTTTTTTTAAAAATCTACAATGAAATACAGTACACTAAACGTAAAAAATAATGAGGAATGGATACAGTACAGTAAAAGTAATAAATAATGAGGAATGGATACAGTGTGACTGAGCACTTACCTTAAATGTAGTCAGCTGAATGCACACGGGGCCCCCATAATTTTCTATTTACAGGACACATGGAGACTATATTAATTGGAAGAAGCAGAAGAGGAGACAGGGCTGGGTGAGTCATCAATGTCGCTTCCTTCAGACAGGTTTATGTACTGTGGTAACTTGCTGGTTGAAGGTATTGGATCATCTTGAGGGAGTGAAGAGGCAGCACTGGTGGGGCGTGAGGAGCCAGTACTGGGGGACTTCTTGAAATAGGTGTCCAATTTAGACTGCACAGTTTGCTTTTTCTTTTCATTATAAATTTCTCTGTAGCAAGCAAGTGAATCTTGGATCATTCTGTCAACTTTGGCATAACTTTGTAGACTGTAGCGTTTTTTAAATCTATCAAACCACCCTTGACTTCCTGTAAAGGTTTGATCACATTCATCTCCTGCCTGCTCCTTCAGGCTTTGGAACAGGCTTCTTGCTTTAGCCTGTATGGTTAGAACACTTAAGGGTACACGCTTCTGTATCTGGTCTTCTATCCATATCACCAATAATTTTTCCATATCGTGGATAGGACCTTGTCTTTTCTTTGTTATTATAGTTCCCTTTATAGGTGTTGTTCCTTTCACTACTTCACGAATACGTTCCTTGTCCTTCAGAATAGTGGATATAGTCGAGTGTGAGAAACCTAGGTCGCGTGAGATTGTTGCTACTGTTTTTCCATTCTCATACTGTGTTATTATCTTCAGTTTCATCTCAAAAGTAATTGCCTGTCTCCTTTTCCTTGGAGTACCACCAGCACTCTCACTTTTACGCTTTCCAGTCATTATAAAGTCAATTAAATACAATAATAACTAAGTTCACAGCGCGATCAGTATAGGATACGATAGCCAAACACAAACAAAGCGCTCCACTGAGTGAGTGTACCCACGAGGCGGCCCAAGACACCCCTCTCTCTCGCCCGGGACGGAAACGTTTCGGTATAGAAAATGCGCGCGTCATTTGAAAAAATTTTTGGTCACGGCGGTCGCAGTCGTATGTCCCGTATGGACGTACGGTCAAAGCAGGTCGTAAGTACCAATGGACGTAAGTCCGTATAGTCGTAAGTCGGGGTTTAGGTGTATTTATTCAAGTCAATTAGGATAGAATATTATTGTAATACAACCGTTTTTTAACTGAAAACCATTCAAAAAGCGATTACGGTAAAATCTTTTGAACGACGAAAGAAAGTGAGTCATTGTTTTCATCACAATTTTATCCCACTTTCCACTGTAATACGTACGTCATTTCAGCAAAAATATTACATTTCCATATTTATTTCTGAGAATATATTCATTCAGGCACAGTTAAGGTAAAATATACTGTGATGTAATATTTTAATGAAAATATTTATAAATAAGGTATCGTATTTTTCTTTTGTTTCAAATTCAATTAACAACGATTGATGTTTCAAATTTAATTAACAAAAATTTATGTACAGTTGTACCCCACTTAACGCGGTCAATTGAACCCAGAGGGTCCCGCGTTAAGTGAAATCCGCGTTAAGTGAACAACAGAACATATGGGATTAATTCCAATAGAAACCGGCCCGACCCCCAAACTCCACTTTTTGAAGGCACATAACTATGTTGAAGTAAAAATTCTATCTTAACTTTATGATGGTATGAAAAAACAAGTAATATAGAAGAGGTTAGGTTAGGAAAGATAAAGGTTAACATAGGAAAAATAAAGGTTACCTAAGAGAAACTAAAAGTTAGGTGGAACACTTACGGTAGTAGAAGAGATGGGTCGGCATACGGGGATGGAGGCTGGTTCCGAGGCAGAGGGCAGATTACTGGCCCTCAGGTGAATCACTATTACTAGGTGAATCAACATCACTGTCACTTACAGTTGTCAGGGCTTCCCTGACAAATCCCTCAAAGTCAACTTCACTTTCACTATCACTGGCTTGGGCTGGCTGTGGTGGGTTGCGGGCGAAGAACTCGGTTATGTTTTGCTGACGGCTGGTGTTGATATTGTCGTGATACACCTTGATGTACGGCTCCGTAGCCTGCACCAGTCGGGTATGGAAGACTTCATAGCGTTCATCGTCATTGTCGCGGGAAAGGACGGACTTAATTTTTTCTGCAAACTCTATGGCACACTTAATATCACTATGACTTAAACTAGGTTCTTCGGAGAATGACGCACCTTCTTCCTCCTCTTCACTGGCGGGTTCTTCTTCCAACATCTCGTCGGCAGTCACTTCAGGATCTTTGATCACCTCCAGGATGTCGTCGTTGGTGGTCTCGGAGAAGCCTTCAGCTGTAATATTGAGCACAGTTTCTCTGGCAAGGTCCACTGCTACTGCAACAGTCTGAACCTGACCAGTCACAGGTTCACTCCTCCTCTCACCTGGTATGCCATGCAACACGTCTCCATGCGTGACGAATTGTAGCAATAGTCAGCAGATCCCATGCCTCCACCAAGAAGTCTACAGCTTGTTTAACGTTAAACTTCTTCCAAAATTGTTTGACGAGAAGTTCTTGAGTCACCGCCTCTTGTTCCTTGTCCTCGTCGCTTTTGCTCTCGCTGTCGGTGTCACCCAGCTTACGCAACTCATCCTTGGTGTTGGTAGAGTCGTTCAGGAGCTTGAACTTCTTTGCAGAGTACGCAGCTTTCACATTGCAGATCAACTCCTGGTCCATGGGCTGGATTAATGACGTAGTGTTGGGAGGAAGGAAGACCACTTTTACGTTGGGGTGACGATCCATAAGTAGGGGCGAGTGTCCAGGTGCGTTGTCAAGGAGCAACAAAATATTGAATGGAACATTCTGTTGCTTGCAGAATTTCTTCACGTCGGGAACAAAACAGTTGTCAAACCAGAAGAGGGACAGAGAAGAGGACATCCACGCCTTACGTGCGGTTAGCCAGTGGACATTAAGCTTGTTCATGTCCATATTCTTGTAGGCGTGCGGCTTGCGGGCTGTGTGAATCACCGATAACTTTGGTTTACAGGTACCGGAGGCATTGGTGGTAAACAGGACGGTGATGCGTTCCTTCTGCAACTTCCGACCCCTTACCTTGCTGGCAGACTGGACAACGAAGGTCTTGGAAGGTAACTTTTTCCAGAAAAGACCAGATTCGTCCATGTTAAACACCTGGTCGTCACTGTACTGTCCTTCCTCCATAATCTCACGTAAAAACGGAGGAAAATCTCTAGCCGCCACACGGTCAGCACTCGCTTTCTCACCACCAATGTTGATGTTGGTGATCTTGTTCCTCTTCTTAAACCTATGCAGCCAACCAGAGGAAGCATTGAAGGGTTTGGGCTCTGCAATTCCCAGTTTACGTGTCACTGCTGCGTATAGCTCACGTGCGTACTCCTGCACTGAGCGCGTGTCCACCGCCATGTTGCGTCGCGCCTGACGCACCAAATAACTCACCAGCAAATTTTCCACTTTTGCCAGCACCCTGTTCTGGCAATACCTGATAGATGAAGCACCTGCAGACTTTGTGATTTTCATGTGCTCTTTGATCTTGGCTGCATCCTTCTTGATCGTACGAATCGTAGATTCGTTGACGCCATGCTGGCGCGCGAGATCAACTTGGCGTCTTCCTTTCTCCAAATCTTGAACAATTTGGTACTTCAGCTCGTAGCTTAATGAACGTCGTGTCTTCTTTGGTTTAGTGCCGCTGGGTCCAGGTAAGGAAAGGTCTCTCTCTGGGGGTGATGGTGGTCCGGCGGAAGCCATTTTACGGAACAATGGATGCGCGTTAACACGGTGTGGCCTTGAGGGATCAAACTGCCGCAGCTAGGTCAAGCATCGTCTCTCCTCCCTCCCTCCCTCCCTCCCTCCCTCCCTCCCCGGGGTGGTCATGTCATAATACTTACAGCTAGCAGCAGAGGGGGGTAGGGATGCATGGCCAATCACAGTCCGATACGTCATATGACGTCAGTGATAACGCAACAAAGACACACACTGCGCAACCTTACCGCGCGGCTTGCCCAAGCGGAGGGAGGAGGAGGGAGAGGCAGGCAGGCGGGCAGGCGGGTGGCGCGTGGGCAAAATCTAAAAATAGCGTCTCGAGCCGGACACTCACCGCGTATATGTGGAAAAAATCCGTGTTAAGTGAAAGTTCAGCTCTGGCAAGGCACCGCGTATATGCGAAAACGCGCTAAGTGAAACCGCGTTAGGCGGGGTAATACTGTATCTATAAATAAAATTTTAAAAATGAATACTTTATGTTCTACATACTCCTGTGCATACCATACCATGCATTTGGCTACTTTGGGCTTGCTATGATGACGCAAGAGATCTGCCCTGGCAACTGTACCGACACTCACAGCAGGCGGTGCGTTGGTGCGTCGTTTCCATTGTTTACTGGTAGTTACTGGTAAATATTTTTCAACCTAACGAAACTATTACCCGTATAGAGGTCGACCCCCAACTTTTTGCCAAAAAATTTGGTCTTAAGAACTCGTGCTATACACAGGTATATACGGTATATGTTTGCCCCTAGGCCCCGTTGTGGCTCGAAGACCTGTGTCCGGGTGGGCTATTACCCTTTAAAAATTTTTTTATTTACTTTTATCCTCTTCACCACTGATCAGCTTGTTAGCCGCTTGGGTGATCGGTCACGTCTCTGTTACGCACTGGTGGCAAGTACTGGGCATGCAACCAGCTCGTGAATGTACCTGAACCTGCTCCAGTGTTGGTCAAGTCTTGTCTTGAAAGAGCTCACACTCTGTGCCATCACAACACTTTCTGGTAGATTGTTCCAAGAGTTCACAACTCTCACTCCGAAAAAGTTTGGCCTCTCAGTTTTTTGGACTTGCGGCTTCTTCAATCTTGAGCTGTGACCCCTCTTGGGGCGAGCGTCCGCCAGCTCCAACTAAGGACACTCGACTGAGTAGTGCCTCTTGAGATGCTTTTACACCTCAATTAGGTCACCCCTTGCCTGTCTGTAGTATAAGCTAGTCAAGTTCAGGCACTCCAATCTTTCAGGGTAGCTGAGGTGTCGAAATGCAGGCACCAGTCTGGTGGCCCTACTTTGAACATTTTCAACCAACTAACAGTCCTTAGCATATCTCGGGGACCAGATGGGGTAACAGTACTCCAGATGGGGAAGCACTTCACTCTTGAAGATCGCTACGAGGGACGGACCATCTAGATATCTGAACGAGCCTTCTTATAAGACCCAATAATTTATTTGCCTAATTTACCTTTTTCTCGCAATGGTCCAATTACTTCAGCTCATTGTCAACATGCACACCTAGGTCCTTCTCACATTCAGTCTCAAATAGTGCAGGTTCTTCATCCCATTAGGACATATGATACACCTCCTTACCGTTGGTACGCCCCAGGTGCATCCTCTTACACTTCATGACATTGAATCTCAGCAGCCATTTCTTCGACCATTCCTGGCGCCCACAGAGGTCCTTCTGCAGCTCTTCACAGTCCGCTTGGTTCTTGATTTCCCAAAATAACTTGGCGTCATCGGCAAACATTTGTATGGAGAAGTGTACAATGTCAGGCATGTCATTTATGAAACAAACAAACAACAGCGGGCCCAATACACTACCCTGTGGTACCCCGCTTGTCACAGGTACGGATGATGATTTTGTGCCATTAATCACCACACACTGCTTGCGGTCATGTAGAAAATCTTCTATCCACGCTAGGACATTTCCCCGAATTCCGTACCCTTCCAGTTTTATTTTCATCCTTTCGTGGGGTACACTGTCGAAAGCGTTGGCAAAATCTAGGTAAATATTGTCGATATTACCACCCCGTTCCAGAATATGGGTCCAAATATCCAATACCTTGAGCAATTGTGTTAAGCAGGAACGCCTCGCCATAAACCGTGTTGGGAATCCATTACATGTTGTTTCGTAGTAGATGTTCCATTGCGGCATCTCTGATAATACTCTCAAGTACTTTACTTATTATGTTGGTCAGGCTCACCGGTCTATAGTTGTTCGTGGAGAGACGATTGCCCTTCTTGAAGATAGGACTCACATTAGCCACTTTCCATTCACTGGAGACCTTTTGTTCATCCAGGCATTTACAAAACAGGATCTTCAGGGGCTCGGCAAGCTCGTTGCTCAACTCTCTTAGTACTGTGGGATGCACCATGTCGGGGCCGGGACTCTTATGGACCTTTAGCTTTGACAGTTTATTTCTAATATCCTCTTTTGTGAACACAATGTGGGTCAGTGCTGTATCAAACCGTCTGTCCTCAAACGCAGGAAGGTTAATCGCATCCTCTCTTGTGAACACCGAGGAAAAGAAGCTGTTCAATGCCTCAGCTTTATCCTGGTCAGAATCTGCGTAACTACCATCTTCAAGCCTCAGGTCTGATACTCCTACTCGCGGTTTTAATTTTGACTTTGCATAACGTTAAAATGCCTTTGGGTTTGACTTGACCTCGCGTGCAACCAGCCTCTGGAACTCCTTTTCAGCCCTTCTACACTCTATCTTTGCTTGGTTTCTGGCTCTTGCATACATCCTCTTGTCCTACTCATCATTTGACCCAACCCGCGTCTTGAATTTCTGGGTTTTCTTTTTAACTTTGTCGACCGCCGCATGATTCATGTGTAGGGATCCCCTCGTATTCCTAGAGGCACTGGGTTTGGTCTTGGGTATAAGTTTATCGATCAAATGGGTCACTTTACTAGTTATTGTTAGATGTTCTGGGTAATAAGTTCTATATACAGGAGAGAACACAAACACCTGTATAGTTTTGTAGGTTCGGTTTACTGGATAAGAGTATGTACACAGAGGTGGATAGCACTGCTCCCTAGCTAAGGTCCTGGTCAACTACCATAGACGACGTATGGCAAGTGGTACATTAGCAGCTTCCATACGTCGCCAGGCACATTAATTAAGCGTGTGGGATATGGTAATAACATTGCCACACGCTGCTAGCTAGGCTGAATAAATATAAATGGAGCACATACATAATATACATACATAGTACATAATCCAGCATACATAATATACATACACCTCCCTTCCCCCTATACGCTCATAGCAAAGTCTTGAGCGGACCTTTTCTTCTGGATCCGTTCTGAGCGTCGAGGGACTTCATCACTGGGAAGGGTATGGGACTCAACACTGGTGGCGGGGCCAGCAGAAGGCATTGTTACGGGGCGGAGAAAACGGCGGTTCCTCCACCACACACGACCACTGGGTAACCGCACCTGGTAGTCCCGTGACCTGCCGAGACCCATGACTACGCCTACTTTGTCCCAACGTAGGGAGGTCGGGTCCTGAACACGGACTTGGGTGCCGACACTCAACCTGGGGAGAGAACGGGCGTGGTCGTTGTAGCGGGCGACGACGTCCTGAACACGTTCGGCGGCTCGGCGATCACAATCCTCTGTCTTGGCCTGCCACTCCTTGGAGAAGGATTGAGGGTGAGCAGGGACACAAGAACGAAGGGGGCGCCCATACAAAACCTGGGCAGGGGAGCGTCCGGTGTAGTTGGGTGTGTTGCGGAGTTCAAGAAGACCCCGGTCGAAGGCCTCGCAGTCAATATTCCCAGAAGGGGCCACCTTAAGGATGAGGTGCTTCAAGGATTTGACAGCAGCCTCAGCGTGGCCGTTGGACTGCGGGTAATGGGGCGATGACAACACATGCCGGACTCCCCATCGGTCGAGGAACACAGCAAAGTCCCGGCTTGTGAACTGAGGCCCTCCGTCGGTTCGCAGGCGTACAGGAACGCCCACGTCACGGAAGTAGTGGCGGAACTTGCTGATGGTGGCGGCAGACGTCGTGTCATTACCGCCCTTGATGACAACCGGCCAACCAGAGAGACGGTCGACGATAACCAGGAAGGACTTTCCTGACACACAGAAAAAGTCGGCCGACACAGACTCAAAGGGGCGGGTGGGGTTGTCGTCACTCATGAAGGGTACCTGCTGCTGGCTGGGTTGTAATACGTGGCGGGGCTTACACACCTGGACAGCATTGGAGATGTCGGGGTCGATGCCAGGCCGGAACACAGTCTGTCGTGCACGTCGTTTGGTGGCCTCAGCTCCACGGTGACTGTCGTGAAGGCGAGCCAGGGCGTGGGGACGTGATGCAGCAGGGACAACTACCGAAGGAGAGGTGTCACTGGCCAGAGGTAGGGGTAGGGCGGCAGCAGGGTAGTTGCTGCTCCCTTCATGCACCCTGTTGGCGTAATTTACCTCGAGAATCGGTGTTGGGAAGTCCTGGGAGATGATGGCCAACTCTTGACAATGTCTGTAGGACAGCAAGGGAGTCGGGACACCACTCACTGCGCCATGTTAGATGTTCTGGGTAATAAGTTCTATATACAGGAGAGAACACAAACACCTGTATAGTTTTGTAGGTTCGGTTTACTGGATAAGAGTATGTACACAGAGGTGGATAGCACTGCTCCCTAGCTAAGGTCCTGGTCAACTACCATAGACGACGTATGGCAAGTGGTACATTAGCAGCTTCCATACGTCGCCAGGCACATTAATTAAGCGTGTGGGATATGGTAATAACATTGCCACACGCTGCTAGCTAGGCTGAATAAATATAAATGGAGCACATACATAATATACATACATAGTACATAATCCAGCATACATAATATACATACAGTTATGATATTCAGCGTAGTGTCTGCGTTCTTGTGCCTTAATGAGTCAGGCCAGTGGATACTCCTCATCTCTTCCCTCATCTCGTTGTAATTTCCCTTGTAATATTTGCACCTTGGCCTGGCCTTATCTTGAACTAGGTAACAGTTAAATCTGAATGACAACACTATATGGTGACTGGTGCCAACTGGGGCAAGGTGTTCCAGTTTGGCCACCATACCCTCCTTGTTTGTTATGATGAGATCTAGTGGCTTGGGTGTTTGCTCCCTCTGTAATGTGTCGGGTCTCTAACATGTTGGAACAGAAAATTATCTCTCAGAGTTTTTACAAAAAGAGTAGCAGGGTTATTCAAGTCATTTGGGGTGAACTCGTTTCTCCAGTCGATGTCGTCATAGTTAAAGTCTCCCATGATAAGGAGGTGGCTAGGGTTGAGCATCGCTGCGTTGTCTATTAAGGCTCTTAAGTTCCTTTGATTTAGTGGGCCACAGTTTGGGGATCTGTAGATACACCCGACAATAAGTAAGTCCCTTCCCTTTAGTTTAATTTTACACCACTTGGACTCTTCAAAAACATCCTCTCCCTGTACCCTCGCCTGGCTGGCTCCAAGATCTTGCCTAGCATTGATAACCACACCCCTCTTGCAAGTTTCTTGAGAAAGGTTCGTAAATGAGTCATATCCAGCAATACTGAACTCGCATTCCTCTGGGTCGATTCTCCTGTTCTTGTACAACAGTTCGACGACTCCTACAATATCTAGTTGGTGTACCTTCAGTAGTGTTTCAAACTCCTCTCTCTTATCAAGGAACGTGTCAGTATTAGTGTTCATGACATTCAAGCCCGAATTTGTTCTCGGTAACGTCTCTGCTCTTAGTAATAACCCCCCCTTTCTCAGAAGCTGCAGCACTTGCTAAGTACACTGTATTTTGCAGGGTATGGTTAGAAATGTCATTGTTTACAAGGCGCTCGCCTCCTTCCTGCTGATAGGTGGAGCTGGTGCCACCTCCCGGGCAGGGGATAGAGCGGGTGGAGGGTGCTGTCCCCCGGCCCTGTGTCGGCACACTTGCTTCCACCACTCTCTCCCTGAATACAACCCATGTACACCTGTGCCCACTCCTCCTCGACTCCTCCCTCTTCTACTCCAAGCCCTGCCGGAGCTTCTTGTGCTGTTCCCTCTGCATTACCGTGTGATCTGGGTGAATGAATACACTCCAAAATGCCTCGCTCCTTGCTAAGTTTTTTGCCTGCTGAATAACCTCCCATTTCTCCTCCTCACTCACTAGTGTGATCCTGAGGGGGTGAGGCTTGTCCCCCTGCTTTTGTCCCAGGCTCCTCACATCCTGAGGGGTTGATGGCATCTTCAGAATCTCTGTACAAATATTCTTAAACTGCATCTTATTGTGTGTTACCTTACTCTCGGTTCCCTCCGCCTGGCTCTCGGGGACTCCAAACACTATTACTTTGTTCCTGCGCTGGTGACGTTCCCAGTGTTCCTCCTCTCCCCTAACAGTAGGTCCGCTAATTTTCATTTCTTCGACACACTTCTTCAGAGTCCCTAGCTGCTGTAGAACCTGTTATGATCCTGCATTACTCTCCGCCCCCTGTGGCCCTGCTAATGCCTCAGCATAACTCCTCTTAGCAACCACCTCCATTCTATCGGCTACTTCCTCAGTCTTAGCAAGGATGTCTTTCCCAACTTGTTCTAGTTTGGCAACCACCAAGGCTCCAGCTTCATCTATTTTCGTCCCTGGGAAACTCATTCCCCTATGGCTTGCAATCGCCTTATTCACCTTAACTATGCAGTCAGGGCAATACCAGCAACAGCCTTCATGCTTTACGGCAGTTTGCAACATCCTAAACGCTGCAAGGGTCAAGCCTGTATCATCCATATCCGACCTCCCCCTGCAGTAATCACATATCATACTCATGGTTGTTGTTGTTGTTGGGGGGGGGGTCTTCTGTTTTCTTCTCTTCTTTTTTCTTCAGTTCACTTCGGTGGTTTGTCAGTATTTATGTGCCATCTCTATGTACACTGCACTTTGCTATGAATAACGGATTTTATACACCCACTCAGTCCTGTAGAAACACAGAAAAAGAAAAGAACACTTTCTTTGGGGCGGCAATAGAATGCCTTTTAGGATAGCCAAGCTTGTTTATTTATTTTATTTTAACTATTATTTCCTTATACAGTACTTTCTTTGCCAGTTCTCATCAATGACTGTACAGTAGAAGTCCAAAAATCCGGACTGCTTGGGGATTGGGTCGGTCCGGATTTTCGGATTTTCCGGATTCTCAGGCAGTACTTTTAAAATTCAAATTTAAGGAGGAATAAAGAAGAGATGAACAGGTACATTTTGATAGTTTATTCATTCGCAAATATAGCATGGTTCATTTATCAAAACGAGCAGTTTTAAAGAAAAAGCTGTGAATTCTAGAATTTTATTCTTTGCCTTTTTTATATCATAAATTGTAGACTTTCCAATGTCGTATGTTTCCATTAGAACAGTATTGCTCACACCACGTTCTAGTTTCTTAATTATTTCAAGTTTGTCACTCAATTTCAACGTGTTCTTCTTTCTCTTCACACAACGAAGTTTATCTACTATAGGAGCCATTATTATGGGCTTGTACAGTACTCTGTAAATGGAAAGAGTAGGACTCAAAATTACATGTTGTCACAGTTTGATTGCTCGTTTTAAAGTGGCGACCACATGGTCGCTTGTTGCTGTGCAGCTGTGGCGCTCACGCATGCGCACATACACACAAAAGCCCGCTAAAAAAAAAAAAAAGTTGTGAGTTTTCGAAAAGTCCGGATTTCTGGCATCCGGATTTTTGGACTTTTACTGTATCTCTTTGTGCTATCACTGTGTTCACTGTATCTCCCTGTGAATGGTGTATTGTAGGCACAGTTTCAGTCCTTGAGAAAGGACACAACCGAAATACAGTAAAACCCTCGATTAACCGACTTTCGGATTAACCCTCAATCCCGAACTCTTTTTTTTTTTCTTTTTTTTTTACAGGTATTAGCCCACCCGGGCACAGGTCACTGACCCACATCGGGGCCTGAGGGGCGATAATGTAATAATAATAGTAATAATAATAATAATAATACAGTACTGTATTATATTATACTGTACTGTACTATATTATACTGTACTGTACTATATTATACTGTACTGTGCTATATTATACTGTACTGTACTATATTATACTGTGCTGTGCTATATTATACTGTGCTGTACTATATTATACTGTGCTGTACTATATTATACTGTACTGTACTATATTATACTGTACTGTACTATATTATACTGTACTGTACTATATTATAATTGTACTGTGCTATATTATACTGTACTGTACTATATTATACTGTGCTGTGCTATATTATACTGTGCTGTACTATATTATACTGTGCTGTACTATATTATACTGTACTGTACTATATTATACTGTACTGTGCTATATTATACTGTACTGTGCTATATTATACTGTACTGTGCTATATTATACTGTGCTGTACTATATTATACTGTACTGTGCTATATTATACTGTGCTGTACTATATTATACTGTACTGTACTGTACTATATTATACTGTACTGTGCTATATTATACTGTACTGTGCTATATTATACTGTACTGTGCTATATTATACTGTACTGTACTATATTATACTGTGCTGTGCTATATTATACTGTGCTGTACTATATTATACTGTGCTGTACTATATTATACTGTACTGTGCTATATTATACTGTACTGTGCTATATTATACTGTACTGTACTATATTATACTGTGCTGTACTATATTATACTGTGCTGTACTATATTATACTGTGCTGTACTATATTATACTGTACTGTACTATATTATACTGTACTGTACTATATTATACTGTGTTGTACTATATTATACTGTGCTGTACTATATTATACTGTACTGTACTATATTATACTGTACTGTGCTATATTATACTGTACTGTACTATATTATACTGTGCTGTACTATATTATACTGTACTGTGCTATATTATACTGTACTGTACTATATTATACTGTACTGTACTATATTATACTGTGCTGTACTATATTATACTGTACTGTGCTATATTATACTGTGCTGTACTATATTATACTGTGCTGTACTATATTATACTGTGCTGTACTATATTATACTGTACTGTGCTATATTATACTGTACTGTACTATATTATACTGTACTGTGCTATATTATACTGTGCTGTACTATATTATACTGTACTGTGCTATATTATACTGTACTGTACTATATTATACTGTGCTGTACTATATTATACTGTGCTGTACTATATTATACTGTGCTGTACTATATTATACTGTGCTGTACTATATTATACTGTACTGTACTATATTATACTGTACTGTGCTATATTATACTGTACTGTGCTATATTATACTGTACTGTGCTATATTATACTGTGCTGTACTATATTATACTGTGCTGTACTATATTATACTGTACTGTACTATATTATACTGTACTGTACTATATTATACTGTACTGTGCTATATTATACTGTACTGTGCTATATTATACTGTGCTGTGCTATATTATACTGTGCTGTACTATATTATACTGTGCTGTACTATATTATACTGTACTGTGCTATATTATACTGTACTGTGCTATATTATACTGTGCTGTACTATATTATACTGTGCTGTACTATATTATACTGTGCTGTACTATATTATACTGTGCTGTACTATATTATACTGTGCTGTACTATATTATACTGTGCTGTACTATATTATACTTTGCTGTGTACTGCGCACATCATTGTCATTCCTAAAAAAACCATTTAATTCATATTACGCTATATAACATTCAAATCCACCACGCTTGTAGAACCTCAGAAAACGGGAAACATTGATAAAGGATAACTCACCTACTCAAGGTTCCTAGACCATGTGTTGTATTGTACCCAGGTACAGTTATATAATATTAAGTGTATGTATTCATAGCATTAAGGAGAACTCAAGGTATCCATAAGATGAATGTTAAAGTCCAGTTGAGCCGGACTAGTGTACTGTAGGACTAAGTGTGGATCAGGGTTTGAAGGTCATACTATTTACGTCTGTGAATGTGTAGCGAACATAACTTCCACAGATATCATATGATAATACATGAGAACAATGATCTGGAAAAAGGATAAATGCATCAGAACTATGTGAGGTGTTGGAAGTGATCCAGAAACTATACTTGAAAGGAAATATCTTGTATGCGTCGGTATGGACTTAATACACCTCGTATCCTCACGTGACATACTGTATACCCACGACAGGTACAGTGATCAGAGAATCTTATGTCTGTGTTCAAATAGTGCAATGTGTGAGAGGAGGATCCCTCATTACAGTTTTAAGTGAAGTTGATACACCCGCGCCATGAACATTCAGCCTTTGTTTTAAGGCGCGTCATGTACCCGCCTCGGGTGTGCCAAGTTGATATTATAACCCAATGAATTTACCCACGAACTAGCAAACCAAGACCTTACCTTAGTGTGTAATTTAGGATTAAAATATGTGTTTATACGGCATGAGTGACAATATACCGAAAAGTGTTCAGGTGAGAACCGTAAGAAATAAAAGTAAAAATTAAAGATTGGAAACTGTAGGCCTATGCGGTGACGAGCGGCAGGGCACTGCCCTCAGTACCCTCCGTTCTACCGTCAGCTCAGGTCAGTGTCCTATCGGGCTATATCCCGCCCTATAATTAAGGCTTATATAGAAGTTATTACAGTTTAAAGCTTTGCCTGATATATAAGTGTAATAGTAATGTGTTAGGGGGTGTGATAACCGCCCGTCAGGCATTATTTCTCAGTACCCTCCGTTCTACCGTCACCTCAGGTTCCATGCGGTCGGAGTGCCTTGCTGCCCGGCTGCCATTATCCCTATGAGCGTCCCAACAGGCGGTGACTACTCCCAGCTATGCCAATCCACTGTGAACCTGTGGATTTCCAGCACACCACTCCAAATGAGTAGTAACAAATAAGGAGACCGTGAGAAACTCGGCGGTCATCACTTGGAGCGACCTATAATACCAGGCGTAGAAGTAGTACTGGTATGTCTCTAGGTAAAGCCCTCGTCTTTACCCACCGAGGGCAGTGTGCGAACGAGGTGCCTGTTGTGTATACCTAAAAGTTACAAGGAGTCCCATACCTGCAGGGGTGGAGTGTACAATGTGTGTTGAGATGGTGCTACTATGTATGATAACCGACGGTGCTATATTCCATACAGGTGGAGCAGTCTGATGTGTTAAGGGCTAGTGTAAGAAGGAATGACCGAGGGAAGGTGGTCACAGATTGTTATGCAATAAGTATGTGGATGACACGCCATTAATGTAAGACGTCTGGGGCCCATTTGGGTAACCAACATTTTCGTTGTTCTTCCGAGGAAGACCAATTCATGTGTATGTTTTTTACCAGTATGCTTTATAAGGAATAAATTAATTAAGACATGTTATGGTTTCACCCTTCTTTCCCCTTATCGATCTGGTCAATGGAAAACCTAACCCAATGCCTAGTCCACTCTGCACACTACCTAACGAGCTACATGCTGTCCAGAGGGGGTCTGGTGGCAGCGACCCTTAGAAATGAAGATTAGAGTTAAGTATTTACCCTTAGTATTAGTGACCCCCAATCTGGCAGTATAGCTGTACTAAATTATACTGTACTGTACTAAATTATACTGTACTGTACTAAATTATACTATACTGTACTATATTATACAGTACTGTACTGTATTATACTGTACTGTACTAAATTATACTATACTGTACTATATTATACAGTACTGTACTGTATTATACTGTACTGTACTAAATTATACTATACTGTACTATATTATACAGTACTGTACTGTATTATACTGTACTGTACTAAATTATACTATACTGTACTATATTATACAGTACTGTACTGTATTATACTGTACTGTACTAAATTATACAGTACTGTACTATATTATACTGTACTGTACTAAATTATACTGTACTGTACTAAATTATACTGTACTGTACTAAATTATACTGTACTGTACTAAATTATACTGTACTGTACTAAATTATACTATACTGTACTATATTATACAGTACTGTACTGTATTATACTGTACTGTACTAAATTATACTATACTGTACTATATTATACTGTACTGTACTAAATTATACTGTACTGTACTAAATTATACTATACTGTACTATATTATACAGTACTGTACTGTATTATACTGTACTGTACTAAATTATACAGTACTGTACTATATTATACAGTACTATACTATATTATACAGTACTGTACTATATTATACTGTACTGTACTATATTATACTGTGTTGTACTATATTATACGGTACTGTACTATATTATGCTGTACTGTACTATATTATACTGTGCTGTACTATATTATACTGTACTGTACTATATTATACTGTACTGTACTATATTATGCTGTACTATACTATATTATAATGTACTGAACTGTACTATATTACACTGTACTGTACTATATTATACTGTAATATATTATACTGTACTGTACTGTGCTATATTATACTGTACTGTACTGTACTATATTATACTGCACTATATTATACTGTACTGTACTGTGCTATATTATACTGTACTGTACTATATTATACTGTACTATATTATACTGTACTGTACTGTGCTATATTATACTGTACTGTACTGTGCTATATTATACTGTACTGTACTATATTATACTGTACTGTACTATATTTTACTGTACTGTACTGTAGTGTACTCCTATGAGGGCATTACGATTTAGGCAGAGGGTACTGTACTGTACCATCTCAGCACGGTACAGTACTGTACCATCTCAGCATGGTACAGTACTGTATCATCTCTGCATGGCATAGTAATGTACCATCTCAACATGGTACAGTACTGTCCCATCTCTGCATGGTACATACTGTACCATCTCAACATGGTACGGTATTGTACCATCTCAGCATGGTACAGTACTGTACCATATCTGCACAGTACAGTACTGTACCATCTCAGCATCGTACAGTACTGTACCATCTCAGCACGGTACAGTACTGTATCATCTCTGCACGGTACAGTACTGTATCATCTCTGCACGGTACAGTACTGTACCATCTCAACATGGTACAGTACTGTCCCATCTCTGCACGGTACAGTACTGTACCATCTCAACATGGTACAGTACTGTCCCATCTCTGCATGGTACATACTGTACTATCTCAACATGGTATAGAACTGTAACTTTTCAACATGGTACAGTACTGTAACATCTCAACGTGGTACAGTTCTGTACCATCTCAGCATGGTACAGTACTGTCCAATCTCTCCACGGTACAGAACTGTACCTTCTCAACATGGTACAATACTGTACCATCTCAACATGGTACAATACTGTACCATCTCAGCATGGTACAATACTGTACCATCTCAGCATGGTACAGTACTGTCCCATCTCTGCACGGTACATACTGTACCATCTCAACATGGTACAGTACTGTACCATCTCAGCCCGGTACAGTACTGTACCATCTCAGCATAGTACAGTACTGTCCCATCTCTGCCCGGTACATACTGTACCATCTCAACATGGTACAGTACTGTACCATCTCAGCCCGGTACAGTACTGTACCATCTCAGCATAGTACAGTACTGTCCCATCTCAACATGGTACAGTTCTGTACCATCTCAGCATGGTACAGTACTGTCCAATCTCTCCACGGTACAGAACTGTCCCATCTCAACATGGTACATTACTGTACCATCTCAGCCGGGTACAGTACTGTACCATCTCAGCATAGTACAGTACTGTCCCATCTCAACATGGTAGAGTACTGTACCATCTCAACATGGTACAGTTCTGTACCATCTCAGCATGGTACAGTACTGTCCCATCTCAACATGGTACAGTTCTGTACCATCTCAGCATGGTACAGTACTGTCCCATCTCAACATGGTACAATACTGTACCATCTCAGCATGGTACAGTACTCTACCATCTCTGCACGGTACAGTACGGTACATCTCAATATGGTACAGTACTGTACCATCTCTGCACGGTACAGTACTGTACCATCTCTGCACGGTACAGTACTGTACCACCTCTGCACGGTACAGTACGGTACCACCTCAATACGGTACAGTACTGTACCATCTCAGCACGGTACAGTACTGTACCATCTCAGCACGGTACAGTACGGTACCATCTCAGCACGGTACAGTACTGTACCATCTCAGCACGGTACAGTACTGTACCATCTCAGCACGGTACAGTACTGTACCATCTCAGCACGGTACAGTACGGTACCATCTCAGCACGGTACAGTACGGTACCATCTCAGCACGGTACAGTACGGTACCATCTCAGCACGGTACAGTACGGTACCATCTCAGCACGGTACAGTACTGTACCATCTCAGCACGGTACAGTACGGTACCACCTCAATACGGTACAGTACTGTACCATCTCAGCACGGTACAGTACGGTACCACCTCAATACGGTACAGTACTGTACCATCTCAGCACGGTACAGTACGGTACAGTACTGTACCATCTCAGCACGGTACAGTACGGTACCATCTCAGCACGGTACAGTACTGTACCATCTCAGCACGGTACAGTACTGTACCATCTCAGCACGGTACAGTACTGTACCATGTCAGCACGGTACAGTACTGTACCATCTCAGCACGGTACAGTACTGTACCATCTCAGCATGGTACAGTACTGTACCATCTCAGCACGGTACAGTACTGTACCATCTCAGCACGGTACAGTACTGTACCATCTCAGCACGGTACAGTACTGTACCATCTCAGCACGGTACAGTACTGTACCATCTCAGCACGGTACAGTACTGTACCATCTCAGCACGGTACAGTTCTGTACCATCTCAACACGGTACAGTACTGTACCATCTCAGCACGGTACAGTACTGTACCATCTCAGCACGGTACAGTACTGTACCATCTCAGCACGGTACAGTACTGTACCATCTCAGCACGGTACAATGCTGCCATTCAGCCGGTTACGTGCCATCTCAGCGGTACAGTACTGTACCATCCGCGGTACAGTACTGTACCATCTCAACAGGTACAGTACTACCATTCAGCTGATCTTCATTCACCGGTAGTGCTGACCATCTCAGCACGGTACAGTACGCGCACCATCTCAACATCGGTACAGTACTGTACCATCTCAGCACGGTACAGTACTGTACCATCTCAGCACGGTACAGTACTGTACCTCTCAGCGGTACAGTACTGTACATCTCATGCCGGCGATCTGTACCATCTCAACACGGTACAGTACTGTACCATCAACTGCGGTACATTGTACCATCTCAGCCGGTACAGTACTGTACCATCTCAGCGATACGTACCATACTTCAACCGGTACAGTACTGTACACATCTCAGCACGGTACAGTACTGTACCATCTCAGCCGCAGTACAGTACTGTACTCATCTCAGCACGGTACGTACTGTACCATCTCAGCACGGTACAGTACTGTACCATCTCAGCATGGTACAGTACTGTACCATCGTACAGTACAGTACTGTACACCATCTGCGGTACAGTACTGTACCATCTCAGCACGGTACAGTACTGTACCATCTCAGCACGGTACAGTACTGTACCATCATATGATGCAGTACTGTACCATCTCAGCACGGTACAGTACTGTACCATCTCAGCACGGTACAGTACTGTACCATCTCAGCGACCGTACTGTACCATCTCAGCACGGTCAGTACTGTACCATCTCAGTACGGTACAGTACTGTACCATCTCCACGGTACAGTACTGTACCATCTCAGCACGGTACAGTACTGTACCATCTCAGCACGGTACAGTACTGTACCATCTCAGCACGGTACAGTACTTACCATTATACGGTACCATCAGTAGGCCACACCTTTGTTTATCAATTCCCCTGTCCTCATCCTGTACAAGGACGATAATTAATGTTACAAATGTACCCGGAACAGTGAACAATACACACGTCTTCTTTACTTATTTATAACTTCTTAATAACCAAAATATATTAAGAAAAATAGTTTATATTTATTATGTTAGTTAATTAATGTTGTGTGTTTGAATAATTATTTTTCTCATTAATGATAAATAATAATGGGTATCGGTTGTTTTCTAACATTAGTTACCATTACCATGGTCACACCAACGGTAGTTAGCTGTTATATTGTCCACTTAAACTGAAGTTTTTTAACATAACTTTATCTAACTTGTTAGCTGCTCCCTGGACCCCGTCGTATTAAACAGTAAGTACTAATTTGATATCTGGTCTAATGAAAGCAACTTTGTTGAAGCATCTTGGTGTAATTTATGTTTTTGTGGACGTGACAGTAAACACATTTTGGGGAGGAGTAAATAATTCATTTCTTCTCATAGAGATATTTTAGTGTCATATGATCAGTTTTTCACCGTGTTTTACCTCATCCTTCACGCCCTGGGTGATTTATCATCCTAGATACAATAAACTGAAAAAAGGTCTTTTTATATTAGTGCATCGTTCTATCTCTCGGTGTAAACAGCAACCACAGAATTCCTGAAATTCACTTGACTCAATGGATAGAACTATTATTTCTATGATAATTTTCTTATATTACACTTCCGTCGTAAATTGATAATAAGGAAGTTATTGAATTAAAAAAAGAATAAAATCATAGCAGCTGCCGCCCCTAGGGTGTGGCCCTGTTAGGTAAGGTTAGGTTTGTTCCTTTGGTTGGTTAGGTTATGGTATGTTCCTTTGGTTGGTTAAGTTAGGTAGGTTTCTTTGGTTGGTTAGGTTATGGTATGTTCCTTTGGTTGGTTAGGTTATGGTATGTTCCTTTGGTTGGTTGGGTTATTAGGTTTCTTTGGTTGGTTAGGTTATGGTATGTTCCTTTGGTTGGTTAGGTTAGGTAGGTTTCTTTGGTTGGTTAGGTTATGGTATGTTCCTTTGGTTGGTTAGGTTATGGTATGTTCCTTTGGTTGGTTAAGTTAGGTAGGTTTCTTTTGGTTGGTTAGGTTATGGTATGTTCCTTTGGTTGGTTAGGTTAGGTAGGTTTCTTTTGGTTGGTTAGATTAGGTAGGTTTCTTTTGGTTGGTTAGGTAGGTTTCTTTGGTGGGTTAGGTTATGGTATGTTCTTTTTGGTTGGTTGTTAGGTAGGTTTCTTTGGTTGGTTAGGTTATGGTATGTTCCTTTGGTTGGGTTAGGTAGGTTTCTTTGGTTGGTTAGGTAGGTTTCTTTGGTTGGTTGGTTATGGTATGTTCCTTTGGTTGGTTAAGTTAGGTAGGTTTCTTTGGTTGGTTAGGTTATGGTATGTTCCTTTGGTTGGTTAGTTAGGTAGGTTTCTTTGGTTGGTTAGGTTATGGTATGTTTCCTTTAGTTGGTTAGGTTGGGTAGGTTTCTTTGGTTGGTTAGGTTATGGTATGTTTCCTTTAGTTGGTTTGGTTAGGTAGGTTTTCTTTGGTTGGTTGAGTTTCGCATGTTCCTTTGGTTGGTTAGGTTAGGTAGGTTTCTTTGGTTGGTTAGGTTATGGTATGTTCCTTTGGTTTGGTTAGGTTAGGCGGTTTCTTTTGGTTGGTTAGGTTATGGTATGTTCCTTTGGTTGGTTAGGTTAGGTAGGTTTCTTTGGTTGGTTAGGTTAGGTGTGTTCCTTTAGTTGGTTAGGTTAGGTAGGTTTCTTTGGTTGGTTAGGTTAGGTGGATTTCTTTGGTTGGTTAGGTTAGGTAGGTTTCTTTGGTGGGTTAGGTTAGGTAGGTTTCTTTGGTTGGTTAGGTAAGGTTTCTTTTGGTTGGTTAGGTTAGGTAGGTTTTCTTTGGTTGGTTAGGTTAGGTAGGTTCTTTGGTTGGTTAGGTTAGGCAGGTTTCTTTGGTTGGTTAGGTTAGGTGGGTTTCTTTTGGTTGGTTAGGTTAGGTAGGTTTTCTTTGGTTGGTTAGGTTAGGTAGGTTTCTTTGGTTGGTTAGGTTAGGTAGGTTTCTTTGGTTGGTTAGGTTAGGTAGGTTTCTTTGGTTGGTTTGGGTGGGTAGGTTTCTTTGGTTGGTTAGGTTAGGTTGGTTTCTTTGGTTGGTTAGGTTAGGTAGGTTCTTTGGTTGGTTAGGTTAGGTAGGTTTCTTTGGTTGGTTAGGTTAGTAGGTTTCTTTGGTTGGTTAGGTTGGGCATGTTTCTTTGGTTGGTTAGGTTTAGGTAGGGTTTCTTTGGTTGGTTAGGTTAGGTAGGTTTCTTGGTTGGTTAGGTTAGGTCAGTTTCTTTGGTTGGTTAGGTTGTGTTTTTGCTGGTTTAGTTAGGTAGGTTTCTTTTGGTTGGTTAGGTTAGGTAGGTTTCTTTGGTTGGTTAGGTTAGGTAGGTTTCTTTGGTTGGTTGTTAGGTTAGGTAGGTTTTTGGTAGTTTAGGTTAGGTAGGTTTCTTTGTTGGTTAGGTTAGGCAGGGTTTCTTTGGTGGGTTGGGTTTCGGTAGGTTTCTTGGTGGGTTAGGTTAGGTAGGTTTCTTTGGTTGGTTAGGTTAGGTTTCTTTGATTTGGTTTGGGTTAGGTTTGGTTTCTTTGGTTGTGTTAGGTTGGTTTCTTTGGTTGGTTAGGTTAGGTAGGTTTCTTTGGTTGGTTTAGGTTGTTGGTTGGTAGGTTTCTTTGGTTAGGTTTGGGTAGTTTGTTTTGGTTGTTGGTGGGTTTCTTTGGTTGGTTAGGTTAGGTAGGTTTCTTTGGTTTGGTTTGGGTTAGGTGGTTTCCTTTGGTTAGGTTAGGAAGGTTTCTTGGTTGGTTAGGTTAGGTAGGTTTCTTTGGTGGATTGGGTTGCGTTGGTTCTGGTTGGTTAGGTTATGTGGTTTCTTTGGTTTGGTTAGGTTAGGTAGGTTTCTTTGGTTGGTTAGGTTGGTTGGTTTGTTGGTTGGTTGGGTTAGGCAGGTTTCTTTGGTTGGTTAGGTTAAGCGGGTTTCTTTGGTTGGTTAGGTTGTATATGTTTCTTTGGTTGGTTAGGTTGGTAGGTTTCTTTGGGTTGGGTTAGGTTAGGTAGGTTTCTTTGGTTGGTTAGGTTGGTTTCTTTTGGTTGGTTAGGTTAGGTAGGTTTCTTTTGGTTGGTTAGGTTAGGTAGGTTTCTTTTGGTTGGTTAGGTGGTTTTTTGGTTGTTGGTTAGGTTAGGTAGGTTTCTTTGGTGGGTTAGGTTTTGGTAGGTTTCTTTTGGTTGGTTAGGTTGAGGTAGGTTTCTTTGGTTGAAGGTTGGTAGGTTTCTTTGGTTGGTTAGGTTAGGATGTAGGTTTCTTTGGTTGGTTAGGTTCAGGTTGTTTTTTGGTTGTTGGTTGGTGGTTTTTTGTGGGTTGGTAGTTTGTTTTGGTTGGTTGGGTTTTTTTGGTTGGTTAGGTTATGTAGGTTTCTTTGGTTGGTTGAGTTCGGCAGGTTTCTTTGGTTGGTTAGGTAGGTTGGTTTTTTGGTTTGTTTGGGGTTGGGTTTCTTTTTGGTTGGTTAGGTTAGGTAGGTTTCTTTGGTTGGTTAGGTTCGTAGGTTTCTTTGTTGGTTAGGTGGTAGTTTGTTTGGTTAGGTTATGTAGGTTTCTTTGGTTGGTTAGTTGTATGGGTTTCTTTGGTTAGGTTAGTGGTGGTTTTGGTGGGTTAGGTTAGGTAGGTTTCTTTGGTTTGTTAGGTTGGTAAGGTTTCTTTGGTTTGGGTTGTTGGGTAGTTTCTGTTTTTTTGGTTAGGTTAGGTAGGTTTGTCTGGTTGGTTAGGTTAGGTTAGGTTTTAGGTTTTTTGGTTGGTTAGGTAGGTAGGTTTCTTTGGTTGGTTAGGTTAGGTAGGTTTTCTTTGATTGGTGGGTTGGGGTTGGTTGGGTTAGGTAGGTTTCTTTGTTTGGTTAGGTTAGTTAGGTTTTCTTTGGTTGGTTAGGTTAGGTGGGTTTCTTTGGTTGGTTGGTTAGAGTGGGTAGGTTTCTTTGGTGGGTTAGGTTAGGTAGGTTTTTTTGGTTGGTTAGGTTAGGTAGGTTTCTTTGGTTGTTAGGTTAGGTAGGTTTCTTTGGTTGGTTAGGTTGGGTATGTTTCTTTGTTGGTTAGGTTAGGTAGGTTTCTTTGGTTGGTTAGGTTAGGTAGGTTTCTTTTGGTTGGTTAGGTTAGGTAGGTTTTTTTTGGTGGGGTTAGGTTGGGTAGGTTCTTTGGTGGGTTAGGTTAGGTAGGTTTCTTTGGTTGGTTGGTTAGGTTAGGTAGGTTTCTTTGGTTGGTTAGGTTAGGTATGTTTCTTTTTTTTGGTTAGGTTGGTAGGTTTTCTTTTTGGTTGGTTGGGTTAGGTTGTGGTTTCTTTGGTTGGGTTAGGTTAGGTATGTTTCTTTGGTTGGTTGGGTTAGGTAGTTTTCTTTGGTTGGTTAGGTGGGTTTTCTTTGGTTGGTTAGGTTAGGTAGTTTTCTTTGGTTGGTTAGGTTGGTTTCTTTGGTTGGTTAGGTTAGTGAGTTTCTTTGGTTGGTTAGGTTAGGTAGGTTTCTTTGGTTGGTTGTTGGTTAGGTGGGTTTCTTTGGTTGGATGGTTAGGTTAGGTGGGTTTCTTTGGTTGGTTGGTTAGGTTATGTGGGTTTCTTTTTGGTTGGTTAGGTTAAGTGGGTTTCTTTGGTTGGTTGAGGTTGGTTATGTGAGGTTTCTTTGGTTTGGTTAGATTAGGTGGGTTTTTTTGGTTGGTTGGGTTAGGTTGGTTTCTTTGGTTGGTTAGGTGGTGGGTTTTCTTTGGTTGGTTGGGGTTAGGTTGGTTTCTTTGGTTGGTTAGGTTGGGTTGGTTTCTTTGGTTGGTTAGGTTATGTAGGTTTCTTTGGGGTTTGGTTAGGTTAGGTAGGTTTCTTTGGTTTGTTGGGTTAGGTGGGTTTCTTTGGTTGGTTGGGTTGGGTAGGTTTCTTTGGTTGGTTGGTTAGGTTAGGTAGGTTTCTTTGGTTGGTTGGGTTGGGTAGGTTTCTTTGGTTGGTTGTTGGTGGGTTTCTTTGGTTGGTTGGGTTATGTGGGTTTCTTTGGTTGGTTAGGTTAGGGTGGTTTCTTTGGTTGGTTGGGTTAGGTGGTTTCTTTGGTTGGTTAGTTTAGGTTGGTTTTCTTTGGTTGGTTGGGTTAGGTAGTTTTCTTTGGTTGGTTGGGTTAGGTTGTGGGTTTCTTTGGTTGGTTAGGTAGGTTTCTTTTGGTTGGTTTGGGTTAGGTAGGTTTCTTTGGTTGTTGGTTAGGTTGAGTTTGTAGGTTTCTTTGGTTAGTTAGGTTAGGTTGGTTTCTTTGGTTGGTTAGGTTAGGTAGGTTTCTTTGGTTGGTTGGTTGGGGTTGGTGGGTTTCTTTGGTTTGGTTGGGTTGGGTGGGTTTCTTTGGTTGGTTAGGTAGGTTTCTTTGGTTGGTTAGGTTAGGTGTGTTTCTTTGGTTGGTTAGGTAGGTTTTTATGGTTGGTTGGGTTAGGTTATGTGGTTTCTTTGGTTGGTTGGGTTAGGTAGGTTTCTTTTGTTGGTTAGGTGAGTTTCTTTTGGTTGGTTGGTTGGTTGTCTTTTGGTTGGTTTAGGTTTGGTAGTTTTTTGGTTGGGAT